>NC_056750.1:670308386-670608386 GCF_019279795.1 Protopterus annectens | reverse complement strand
GTTTCTTGACTGAGATGTAAACTGAAACATGGCTTATTTGTGTTTTTGTCTTTGATTGACTTCAGGTTGACAAGTTAATTCAGCTGTTTTATAAAAATATATTGTCTCATAATTCTTCACAAAATGCATATTAACTTCCAGTTTCTTCACTATTGAGTCAAAATATCTTAATATGTTTATGTTGAAAATCAAATGCAATGTTGACGTATGCGTGTGCAAATTACAGTGTCACATAAGTTGCAGCTTTATATTTCAAGTGTTTTACAACTGTATTCTCTTTAATAGCACATTTTAGTATACTGACAGGAAGAGTAAGTGCTGAAGGAGTTAAGGGATGTTTACTGTATTCTACAAAATGTGGTTAAAATGTTATTAAAGAAAGAGAAAACAAAAACAAAGAAAACCTATTGTAAATTCTGGCCTCCTCCGACTGGGGATGAGTCGTTGCAATGATATCTGTATAAATAGTGTATGTTGGTACACAGATTCCTAAATTCAGATGGTCTGTGTTTTAGAGAGACCTAATTGTCAAATGTTCACATGAAGCTCTAAGCGAGAATCACAAGACATATGATATTTTTTAATTTGTTAAACAGAAGGTAATGTCAAATTTCTGCATCCATGTAAATGGTAAAAAAATGTATAGAAAACATGTATTTTTCTGTGTTCCGGGAGACTGATTTAAACAATAATGGTAGCCAGGTTCCCATTGTTGTTTATTAAATAAAAACAAGCTTGTTTGCACATCTTAAAGTGTTATTCCTGCTTCAAGACAAATAAGGTAAATGTCTTTGTTGTTTATTTATGACTTTAACAGCTGATACCAAATTATCAAAAGATCATTAACTATTTGGAATACCATCATTTAGTCATACTTAAATGATAGACTGTCGTCTCAGAGAAAGGATGCTTTCTCCTCCATTTCCAAAAGAAATCAGGATCCTTGCATTTTTATTTATTTTGATATTTGTTAACCAGGTTACTCCAACTGAGCATGAACCCATTTTCATTTGTGGCCCAGGGAGAAAAGCTCCATACAGAAACGTTATCAAAACATAAAGTACAGAAAGCTTCAAATGCAAGACAATGAATAAAACAGAGGTGATGGTGGGTATCATTAAGATCTCAGACATAGTACAGAAATGTATAGATGTGACTAGAAGACATGCTGTGTTTATCATAGGTACATATTAATATCACTGTACAGTACTTTGCTATAGATACAATAAAATCTCACAGCATGATACAGAGTTTAACATTTTAACTCTGGAGTAAAATAGTGAAAGGAAATGGAATAAGAATACAGCAAAGTGGAGGTGATGAAGGTAGTACATGGGCAGAAAAGCAAGGACAGACCATCAATGGTTGAGATTATGCTAGATTGTGGTAGGGGGTTTAAAATAAATGGACAAGTGGAATAAGAGACATAGGGTGGTGGGGAGCTGCATAGAGAGAGGTAGGTTGGGCAGGGCATTAGGCAGGAACAAATCCAGGAGATCAGAAGAGTATCTTTTAGGGCTTTTTTAAAGATGTCGGTACTAGGTGTGGATCTGATACTCAGAGGAAGTTTGTTTCAAGCTAAGGCAATAGAGTTTAGCCAATAGTTCTTTTGAGCTTATAAATTTCCAATAGTAATTGGCCAGAACTCCAGAGAAATTGATTTGGAGTATAAAAGGATAAAGGGATGTGATGCCAGGGCAGGTGTAGGTTTGTTGAGGAAGGAGTAAGAATGAAGCAGTTGATTTAATAGGAGTAGGTGAGGGAATTCAAGCAAACTTAGGGATTTGAGAGAAAGGCAGTGTTGTGAGTTCTAGGGTTGGTTTGCAGCAAATCTAGCGATTTTGTTATACGTAAGTTCAAGCTTGGTCTTTAAGAATGATTGTAAGTTGGCTAAGATTGGAGAGGCATAGAATAGACTGGGGAGGAGATAGGCATGGGCAAGGGAAAGTCTAGAGTCTTTGGAGAGGAATTTTTTGTTCTTAAACATTGAGCCTAGTTTTTGGTGTGTCTTTTTTATGCAATTTTGGACATTTAAGTCAAATTTTAGTTGATCATAAATTATAGCACCTAGGAGCTTAGTGTGCATTTGTACGTTAATTACTGAGTTATCAAGAGATGTGATAGTGAAATAGGTTTTATGATGAGAGATTCTGGGAGGAGTAAGAGTAGTTTTTTTTTTTTTTTCGGGGGGGGGGGGTTGAGTATGAGTTGATTGTCTGTTAACTTGATGGTGTAAAATAAGTAAAATAACTTTTATTGAGCAATAAATAATCCCAATCGATCATCTAGTTGTAGTTGATTTCCAGGTAAATCCATCATGGTGTCCAACTTCCGGTCATTGATGGTACTAGTTAGTTGGGTAAGAAGTGATATAATTTGTTTAAATTCCCTTCGAGTCACTGGTGCACCATCCAGGTCATCTTTAAGCAGTGACGGTGTTTTAGCAAAATTAACAGATTCTGCTCCTTCTGCCATGGACAAGCAAAGAAAGCCACAAAGTCCAAAATTAAACAACCAAGAAAATCGCAAACAGCTTGTCTGGCAACACAGGACCCAGAATAAACACTTGATGGTGTAAAATAAGTAAAATAACTTTTATTGAGCAATAAATAATCCCAATTGATCATCTAGTTGTAGTTGATTTCCAGGTAAATCCATCGTGGTGTCCAACTTCCGGTCATTGATGGTACTAGTTAGTTGGGTAAGAAGTGATATAATTTGTTTAAATTCCCTTCGAGTCACTGGTGCACCGTCCAGGTCATCTTTAAGCAGTGACGGTGTTTCAGCAAAATTAACAGATTCTGCTCCTTCTGCCATGGACAAGCAAAGAAAGCCACAAAGTCCAAAATTAAAGAAAATTTAACATTAGATATTTCCTTGTTATGCTACATAGTGCAATAATTGGCATATATACCATGCTAACTCTCATGTATGTATCTGATTTTATGTTTTTGTTCCTTTAGCCTGAATTGTAGCTAAATAGAGTCTTTGGACCAGTCCACCTACCGGGCTAACAAATAATAAACAAACACATACATGATTAAGAAGTAATTTTGTGTCTTGATAATTTCCACATATAATAAATACAGGTTAGGAAGAATCTGCCGTTATAAATTCAGATACTACTGTGAATGTAGAAACAGTGGTTTACCAAGAGCGTAGCCATCGACCAGGTAAGTCCTATTTCCTTTCCAGTGACATTCTTCTACTTACCAACTGTGGTGCGACAAAATTCAGCAAATACTGAGTGCGAGTAGAAAAGGTCTAAGAGATGCAAGCACAGATAGTGAATGGATGAAATAACTCCACAGTTTAGCTGGTTAATGTTTATAATTAATGCACCATAACGAGCAATAGTATTGAGTTATGCTGATTGCGAATGGTAATTGTATGATTATCTGTACATGCAGCTCTACAGGGAATGCTCCACGTCATAGATAGTATGCTTGGGAACTAGATGCCAACAAGAATCAGTACATTTACATCAGCTTTTTGTTGTTTTTCTAACAATAGTGTTTCTCTTTTTTCTTTATTTCAGGATATTTTGAATTTACTATACAAACAGGTTACTGTTGGATGGCAAATATCATTAATTTAGTAACTTGAATTTGCTACTGAATGTAAATTAACACAGTGTTGTTCCCAAGCACAGAAACACAAACACACACACACAAACTTACAGTGGATACACTTCTCCACAGATACACTTTCAGATTTAATGAAAGAAATGGCAGGTGATGTCTTGCAAATAAAATCTGTAAAGGCCAGTCATGACACTCAGCTCACTTTCACCCAGTCTGCACTGTTACAGGAATGTGATGAGCTAATGGAACAAAGAGCTGCTGTGGCAAAGCACTCCAGGGACACACAGGACTTGTAGGTCTACTCACTGCTATGAGTACCCTCAGGAACCATTTCTCCCATATATGTCTACAGAAAGTTATGCGGCAAACAGCTAATTAATTAATTAATTGTGGATATTTTAAGTTATTCTCAGACAGTACATTTAAGCCTACCAAAAAGGTCAGTCTGGTTAAAGACCAAAATCTGGAGGATATTAATAAATAAATTTTATTAAAGGAATCTTTAATGAAGAGGAACAAGCCAAAAAAATCAGATACTATTAAGGGAAATAAGAGAACTAGTGAAAGAATACAAAGCAGTTATGTTCCAAGAGACAGCCAATAAATGGGAACAAATTAAACTTTTCCTTGGGGCTAAAGGAATAAATTTCACAAAAGTACTGGAAAGAAATGTGAAGAGTCGGTTTGGAAAACACAGATATTAGTAATGAAAGATGGTGGGGGCAATCTTACATCAGAACTAACCAAAATGCACAGCCTGTCAACAGAACATTATGGTCAAGTAGCTCAAAAACAGAATGTTGTGTAAAAAGACCCTGTACATAAGAATTTGTTCAATTATGCTATTCTCACCCTTGAATCTGAGGATGTAGACATATTAGGGGAAATCCCTCAACCCCTCAGAAGTAGATCAAGCCATTTCTGACCTAACAGGTGGGAAAGTCCCTGGGCAAGATGGCTTCATGGTGGATTTTTATCCAGTATGTAATTTAAAGCCAGTTTAGTTACCCCACTAGTAGGGGTTTTCAATGAATGCTTATTCCAGGGCAAATTCACTTTATAAAATAGCAGAGCAAAGGTGGTGATGCTACCCAAATTGGAAAAAGACAGATTGGATACAAATAATTACAGACTAATTTAACTATTGCAGTCAGATTTTAAAATACATTCTAAAATCTTGTTGAATAGGTTAGTGACTATTATTCCAAAATTAGTCAACCCAAATCATTTAGGATTTATTAAGAACAGACAGGGGAGACCTAACTTGGTCAGCTTTTGGATTAATATTCAAAGGTATTATACGGGACAAACCTAGGCGAATGGTACTGTGCTGTTAGACTTCAGCAAGGCATTTCATATAGGTTTATATGGAACAAAATGGGATTTCCTCCAAATTTCATACAAAGATGCCAGCTGCTATACAGCAAACTGTCCTCACAGATTTCTCAAATTAGGTGCGCTCTCAAGTTATTGAGATTAATTGTGGTACTAGACAGGGATGTTCTCTCTCTCTCCCTTCTTTTCTTTGTTTTAGTTGCCTTTACAATAGATTGTATACTGTTTCGCAAACATGCACAACTTGGAATAATATACACACATAACCTGGTACACAGATGATTGTGTGTCATAGATTAGTGACCCAAAGGAGAACATCCAATATATACTGGATGCTTTAGTAGAGATAATAAATCTTACAGGTCTTACTTTAAACTGGCAGAAATCTGTCCTCTTCCCACTCAACGTATACACACATCGTCAGAAGCCAATGACACAGATTTATCTCTACCAGTAATAACTACAACTGCACAAGTTTATATGGGAGTTACAAGGACTTTAAAATTGGAGAACTTGGTTAAAAGTAATATTAAATCTTTAAAGCAGCAAATGCGGACCACATGGTTTCTTTTACACAAACAAAAGCTCCCATTTTTAATAAAGGATTCAGGAAGTTAAGGTGTTTAATGTGCCAAGCATATTTTTTCTTTTAAGACATTTTCCTCAGGTTGGATTTACAAATTTTACTACAAAATGTCAAAGGTTGGTGGGAGACTTTTTATCGAATGGCAAACACCCTAGAATTAGCAGGAAAATCCTTTAGCTAGCAACTGGAAAAGGTGGGTTTGGGTCCCTCAAATTTATGGCTCATAGTAAGGCTGCATTTGATTGGTTCTTTCATTGCGCCAGGGTGGCAGTCTCTCTGATATGGCTTATACCTGAAATACTAACAATTTACAAGGAACCAGGTAACTCTACCACTTCCAAAGTATGAGATCTGGGAGGAATGGAAAATGATGCAACTCTATTATTAATGACTCTTATTAGCAAATAGGTGCTTATGTCTGATTCCTGCCTCTGGAATAATAAATTAGTTAAAGTAAATGTTAAACTGATCTGGTGGGTCAGGGTGGATATTTTATATGTGAAACACCTGTTCCCATCCCTTATGGACTTAAGAAACTACTTTCAAGAGGCTGATATTACATGGAAGCAGTGTTTTCAAGCTAGGCAGATTTTAGGGAAGACACAGCTGCAGGTAAGGGATGGACTATGCATCCTTCCCCATGAGAATTTGCTAGACATCAAGTTCAAAATGGTATACTGTAGGCTTCATCAGAAATACACTTCAGATCACTTTTCCTTACTTTATACATTTCATTATCCAGTAAGAACACCTTACCTTCATGGGTCCCTTCAGAATTTAAAGGGACTGTGTTGAAATTGTACATCTCCATAGGATTAACTTAATCAAACCTCATTCACTTTTAGAGCAATTATTACTATTATTATTACTCACACTTCCCTGGTTGTATTGATTACCGTTAATAGGGAAAGCACTCTTATTTTCATAGGCAGCCTTTTCAAGCAAAATCTTTTTTTTTTCTTTATGCAAAACACAATGGTTTTCTCATCTGTCAAGCATCATAAAAAATATTATCATATTTCCTGCACAGTGCTAGGAAATCAGAAATAGTTTTGACAATATATGTGTCCAAATGGATGATTTCCTCCTGAAATGAAGCAATTATTTTCTTGTTGTTATTAATAATCATTTGGATAAATTTTAACCTGCCAGAGTTAAAAATTCTGTCAATTCAACATAAAATTTATCACTTACTTTCAGCCCATGTGGTAACTTAATGAATCGTAACCTTATCGGTGCAATACCAAGCACCAGACACTATTCAAAATGCAAATTATCCAGTGTCAGTGCTTGGTACTTTGACCTCTAATGATTCTGATTTCACTGAAGAAATAGGGTTCGTAATGGAGCTTTTCAGCAGAGAGGATATGATATGAGTTTTTTCTTAAAAAACACTTGAAGAGGTGCTTGGAAAGAGACAGGAACAATTTCCACCTATTTTGATATAACCTCTGGTTAAGTCCTATGATAAAAAAGACTTAAAACAATGTGGCCAAGCTCATCTGGTATGTGTCTTAGACATGGCCAGTGACAATTATTGTATTTGTGAGTTTATAAAGAAAAACTGGAACATTATTAAAGATAATAAGGAAATATATGAAGTAGTAGGAATTGAACCCAGGTTTGTTTATAGAAAAAAATTTAGCATTAAGAATCTATTACGGCATGATGGTATTTTTTTGACTAGCCCTAGCACTGATAAAGAAAAGGGGACTTACAAACATAACTTATGTTCTGTCTGTAGATACATTCATGAAGGACCTTATACTTGTTTTCTCATATTGATAGAATATTTGATAGCCCTAAATGCTTTAATTGTCCGTCCAAACATTTTTATGCTAGAATTTATTCTTCCTGTACAGCTTTTTATATTAGAATTACTACAAGGTTTTTCAAAAATGTATAAAAGGACATTTATATGCCATCAAAACAAAGGACAAGAAAAATGCTTCATACAAACATTCCGAGAGTTGTTTGGGGTTTAGAAAATTTATATTTTATGTACTAGATAATACTGAAGAAGACATAAGGGGGGGACATTAAAAAAAAAAACTTAAACAAGAGGAAACTATATGGCAGATGAAATTAAGGGCTGAATGAAACAATTAATATTAAGTGTTTTTTAAAGAATAGAAAATAATTTGGGTAGTTTAACGGTTTGCTTGGTTAATTTTTTTATTGGAAACGTGTCCTTATTCGATAATGAAGTGTATAAAATAAGAAAAAGTGATTTGAAGTGTATTTTTGATGAAGTCTATAACCTGTTGAATGGAAGCGGTAATAAACAAGTTTTTAATGCAATTGGTACTTGGTTTGAACTAGCTCCTTGCAGTTTGTTGCCTCCTTTTGTCTTGTGGAATTGTTTTTTATCTTTTTTTAATTCCCACTGATTGTTTTTTAGTCTTCGAAATGGTATAGCAGCTACACAGACCCTCCTGAAATAGCTACTGCTGGCAAGAAAGGTAAATGGGACACAAGGAATGAGTGACTTCACTGTTTACACATGACTACAGTTAGCACCCTACCCACCTCTCTAATTTCACTTATGCGAAGATGTTATATAACCAGACATTATCCCCAATGAACCTATCTAATAACCTTTTGCTAAATAACAACAGATGACGGTAGTGCAAGGAATCGGTTGTAGACTACGTCCATCTAATTTGGTCTTGCCATGCAGTTAGGGATATCTGGGATAAGGTGATCTCTAGGGTGGCAATAAGAACAGCCCTACCCATTCAGGACTCCCCTAAGTTTCGGTTATTAGGCATCACACCCGAGTGTCAGAGGTTGCTTAAAACCTTATATTATTGGATTAGAAGTGTAATAACCACTGTTATTGTACTGTTTTTTCAATGCTGGAAAGTCATTCCGCATTTTGGTTGATACTGAAGCTCTGGTCTACTTCACATTTGGACATGAAATTATGGACTGAAAAATGGTCAAATTTTCTACATCTGATTTCATTTGATCTATGATCAATCAAATGACAAAAATAACGTTTTTCAGTTATTCGTGTTTTTTGTTCATGCTGTGTTTGTTGTCTAAGTACCTTGTAGTTAATTTTTAAAGATTTATACACGAATTGGCTATGCTCTCCTCTATTTTTCATCTGCACAGAATGTTAATGTTATCTTTCTTTGGACCTAATTTTAGTAATCGGTATTGATTGCATTATCTTGTTTGTTTTGTCACTCTGTCGCTCTTTTATCTGTTCTATAAATCTTTCTTTGGTTAAAAATGTATTATAAAATAGCATCACAATAAGCAAGTGAGATTATACAACATCCATATAGAAAGTATAGTTGGTACAAAGAAAGAATAGGTTTGTAACTGTGACAAAAATAAGTACTGTAGTAGCAAACTATGAACATATTTACAAAAGAGATGACTCTCATAAGAAATAGTGACTTGTCCTAGATATGTGCATGGCAGAAAGTTAAAGTAGGTGGGTTTTTGTTTAGTTGATATGATCTATGGTGTGACACAAGCATCTGTTTCATTCAAATACAAATTGATTGAGCTGGGGTCTGAAATTAGTGTAAATGAATACTTTTTTGATATATGGAAGCAGTGATTGACACAGTTTAGGTGCACAATCAAGGAAACTGTGGTTGGAGCAGTGTAGCCTTGTTGCAAGGGTTTGGAGTGATGGGCCCAAACTGGATTGGCTTTTGAGGTTATAGGTTGGAGATTCTACAATAAACCTCATAGCTAGTGGTGAGGGAGTTGCCTGTTGAATAAGCTTGTGTCATAATGAGCTTAAGAGGAGGTTTGCTCTTCCTATGACTAGGAACTAATTGATGTTAGATATTATAATGCAATTATGTCCTACTCAAGGAAAACTGGTAGTAAATCAACAAATCTTGGAAATGGATTTTCATTGCATAGTTGTATTTTTGTTTGAGGGTGTCATAAACAGAGGAAGGCCATATCTAGTTGTGCAAAAATGTATTCTTTTGCCAATATGGGTTCTGGTAGATGGAAAGGAGAAACTGGTAAAAGTAGTTTTGAGCCCAAAAAATAAGGTAGTTGACTTTTTGTCTAGTTTTAGTCATTGATGAACATTTTAAACTTTATTGCTCCCAAAATAAAACAGATTAAAAGATTTGGGAAGTTAAGAGCTGACCTGTTGCCCTTTTTCCTAGTATTAAACCCAGGCTTCAAACCCTGATTTAAATGGGTCTATATTGTTTCCTTGAAAGACGTTGCCATCAAATCACTATTCATCGACATGACTACATCAAATGCTGCATTCAGCGAACGATCACTGCATTGAAGTTTTTTCCTGGAAAAGTAACTAGGTGGCCAGCAGCATGAATTAGCCCTTTTCCCCACTGTAGTGTGATTCTGGAGTTGGCATATATAAGTAGGGGGGCATGGGGTGAAGCCCCCCACCTTCATAAGTGTAAAATTATGTATTTCGTATTATGCTTTCTCTGGTGGTCAAGTAGTTTCTTTCCCTAGGAAAGACGTTCAGTGACTCTAAGTTTGCTGAATGGCTGTTCGATGGGTAATGATCAATAAACAGCCGTTTGATGGAGGCGTCTTTTGAGGAAATATTATCTAACCGATTTTAACTGCAGTGCCAAAATACAAAAGTGCTTGTTGAAATTCTAAGAACTATAATTGTAATTGCTGGAATATAGGAAATGAAAGTGTTAATGTGGGAGGATATACACTAAGTATGAACTGGAGGAATCTTGGCATATTATGCCTAGTCAGAGATGCAGTGATATCAGAATTAGTATATATAAGTTACAGGTGGGTTTAAGTCCCTGTAAAAAATGTTTTAGGTGTGTTTATGCGTGTGCAGATCTACATGTGTATGTGTGTACAGGCAGAAAAAATTAGCCTGTAGTGCTTGTGCATGTGCATAAGTTACTATGCATTAATGTGTTTGCTTTTGTGGAAAAAATCACACACACATACACACACACACACACACACACACATATATATATATATATATATATATATATATATATTTAGTGTGTGTGTGTGTGTGTGTGTATGAGCACACGTGTGTGTGTCTGTGTGTACATGTCTGTTTGTGTATGTATATAGTATATATACATGTATATGTGTATATATATATATATATATATATATATATATGTATATATACATGTATATATATATATATATATATATATATATATATATATATATGAGCTGATACAGATGTGTGCATGTCTGTGTGTATATGAGTGTGCACATATTTCTGTGTGTGTGCATCTATGTCTGTGTATGACTTTGCACATATTTCTGTGTGATTTATGTGTGTGTGTGCATGTGTATATATGAGGCGCACATATTTCAGTGTGTGTATGCATGTCTGTGTGTATATGACTGTGCACATATTTGTTTGTGTGCATTATGTGCGTATATGTGTATATATGAGTGTGCATATATTTCTGTGTGTGTGTGTGTGTGTGTGTGTGTGTGTGTGTGTGTGTGTGTGTGTGTGTGTGTGTTTATGTCTGTGTGTATGAGTGTGCACATATTTCTATGCGTGATTTATGTGTGTGTATGTGTGCATGTGCATATATGTGTGCACATATTTCTATGCGTGATTTATATGTGTATGTGTGCATGTGTAAATATGAGTGTGCACATATTTCTGTGTGTGTGAGCATGTCTGTGTGTATATGAGTGCACACATATTTCTATGTTTGTATGTGTTATTTGTGCATATGTGTCTGTGTATATATGAATGTGTACATATTTCTGTGTGTATGCGTGTGTGTACATATATCTATATATATATATATATATATATATATATATATATATATATATATATATATATATATATATGTATGAGTTGGCATGTGTGTGTGTGCATGCGTACATGTATGTTTGTATATGTATATATGCATGTGTGTATATATATATATATATATATATATATATATATATACATAAGTTGGTACAGATGTGTGTGTGTGTGTGTGTGTGTGTGTGTGTGTGCATGTGTGTGTTTGTGTGAGTGGGTGGGTGTATATATGAGTGTGCAAATATTTCTATGTTTGTATGCATTTTGTGCGTATATGCATGCATTTGTATATATGAGCGTGCACATATTTATGAATGTGTGTGTTTGTGCACCTAACTATGTAGTGGTGCACCACACTTTACTGATAGAAAGTGGAGCTATATATGCCTTTTTTCTGAAGACCTTGTGCCATCTATATTCTTTGCTCAGAAAAATCTATCACTCTGAAATCTGGTTGGGGAGGTACAATACTTGCCCCCCCCCCCCCCCCCCCGTGCAAAAAAAGTAGCAGTTGCAGTTCAGGAACAAGAATGAGCTACTTATGCATTCATCCTTTTAATAATGACAGTATTTAAAAGGGAAATAAGAAAGGAAAAAGGGGAGAGAGATTGGAGAACAGCATTGCGTTACACACATAAACAAGTAGAGTGGGATAGCCCATTAGTGCAGGGGTAGTTGTTTCTTTTGTGATGCCTGTGGTATAAAACTGACACACATTAACCTTTTTTCCTCAACAATATCTTACCTTTTCTTCCTAAATCTTTTGACAAAATCAATGTATACATTCATACGACAGACAAGTGTTCATATTTACAGAGCTGTGTTACTATAGAAGTGTAAACACAGAATCACCGGAAACTCACCTTCAGAGTGTTATAATTTATTAGATTTAAAATTCTTAAGCTCTGTTTTAAAAGTCACAATAAACAAGTTAATTTAATTTCTTATAATGGTTTGTAAATAAAGATTCTAGCAATGCACATACAGTCAGCAGCGTTTTTCTTAATGCAGTTATGAGCTTTCATATATGGCCAAAAAATTCTGTTGATGTCACTTTATTGTTGAAATATTTACAGAACTATTAAAATAATGGCCATCTGAAATTCTGAATTGTTCTGCATATGAACTTCCCTTAATATCCATAGTTGTTCTATAGACAGTCAAGCATCACTTGCAGTTGTGCTGTCCTTCATCTAAGCTTTGAGCCAGTATCTTTCAACAGTTTATATTTAAGATAGTTTTGCAGTTAATAATATAATTTAAACATGCAAAAACAGATGCCCAGAGTCAACCAAGAGAAATACCTTAAGGTATTAAAAGAGTTTAATGAGTTAACAAATGAACTATCTGCTACAAGCTCCAAAGAAGACTGAAACCCTGATATCTGAGCTATCACAGGTTCATGGCTAAGTACTGGACTAGCTGCCCTTGTGGGCCATTTTAAGCCTAGCCAGTTTCACTTTATGTGCTCAAAATAACCTATCCCATTTGGTTATAGACTGGCATTACCCATCCCATAGCCAATAGTTACATATTACCCCACTTATTACCCCAATGAGAATAAGTGGGATCATCCCATAACAGTAGTGGATCCAGGAATCTACAAGGTGAGGGGGGCATAGTCTGGTAAGTCATACACCAAGGAGGGAGGGTGAGAACGTGGAGCACTAGTTTTGTGGGATGTGAAAAGATCAATGTAAGATGCTTTGATATCAGGTGTGAAAAACAGCAATATACATTCAGTTGTGGTAGTGGGAACAGATAATTCCCATCCAGCACCCAACACATCTACAGGTGCTGCCAATTATTTCAGTGCATTCCTGGAAGAGATGATTGGTTGCCCATACCAAGTCATACTCCCCCTCCATGGCACAGCTGGCATATGCATTGTGCTAACATAACAGATTCCCACTGAAGGTTACATAACCACAGAAACTACCACAGAAAATTTATTTTTTGTAAGTAAATAATGATCTATGTGAATACAGTGAAGTTCAGTCAATTAAAAGCAACAGTGCAATTAAGGAAGTAAATGCTATGAAAAAATCCCAAAACGCAAATACAGTTTAGTTATGTACAATGTATAAAAAGCTATTGTAACCACAGTAACTTCTCATCCTATAGGAGAAGAGTCATTTGAAGAAAAAATATATATACTGGAGAACCTTGCTCACTGCTATTTCTTACACCAAGGCATTAATGCTTCTCCTTAAATGTATATAGTATAACAGTTCATCAGATATAAAGAGAATTGCAATAGTCAACTTCTGTAGCTTAGTCTTCTACGAAAAATGCGGAATGCTAAGGTCCTTCTCTATGGCAGCACGTTGGAAAACAGCACCAACTCTTTTATCAATTCTGCGATGACAAGAGCCCTTACACCAACCAGTGCATGTATAAAAGTGCATACATTTACACTTATTGTCTACAAGAGTAGCAGATGTGGGAAGAACAGATATGAAGTTGTAAAACTGGCAAAGGTAGCAACTCCAACAGTTCATCAGCCCACAGTTCTCCACATTCATTCTCCAAAACATGGAACATTATTTCTCATGACGTGAAATGATTTACAAAACACAGAAAACTAGCTAACAAATTTAACTAACCAGCTCACAGCATGGCTCAAATTCTTTTTAAGAATTAATCCGATTCACTATTATCTTCCATAAATATTTCTTAAAAAATATGTGACAAACCCTAAACCCTGTCAATGTCAAAACAGCATGGGGCTGAAATGAGAAAGTGTCCTTTAGAAGAGGTACTTTTGAAAGGAATGCTGCCTGAAAGAAGCACTTAACAAATCGGGGTTACGAGAGAATCAAAGTACAGACATGCAGTTAGTTTATTCTAAAATACAAGACAGCAGCATGATCCAATCCATTTAAACATGTGATATGGACACACAACCGATACGAAATACTGCATTGTGTGTAAACATAAAGCACTAAGCCAGTATATAATTATGTGGAGGGGGGGTACAGCTACTAATTGATTTAAGCGACAAAATGCCATCAGTGTTAAAAGCTTTATTTTTCAGTAACACAAGCCACAGTGCTGGACTGTAAAATCACAAAAATAGAAGGGTATCTTCTATGTGACACAAAACAGAGAAATTAATACAAAACAAATAAATAATTATACCATCAACTCTTTTATCCAGTTTTGTAGGAAACATACGCAGCAGTTCAGATGAGAATCCATTTAGCCTAAGCTTGTGATCTATTATGTTGCCAATTCTCCTGAAATATATGTCAGAGCAGTTGCACAGTCAAACTTTGGCTTTGAAAGGGTCACTTTCATACTTTTAAGCATGGTTTTCCTGAACTGTTCCTTGTTTTATCTGACATAATGATTCATCAGCATGTTCACATGCATGGTGTTTCACATCTTAACCAGACAAGACTCGAGAAATTCTAGTGTTTTCAAAATTCCACTGTTACAAGCTTATGATGCAAACCACATTTTACAGACTAAGAGAGGAAGTTCTGATATTTATTTTACAAAGACATTGCATTATAATGGATAGCAAAAAAAAAAAACTCCAGTTATTTCAAGTGTGCATAACTAAGCAGTTTGTACCACATAGAACAAAAAACACTGCAGTATTCCACATCTAAAGCAGCATCAGAGATGAGCATGTATCTTTTTTACAAACCTTACAAAATTAGAATAGTAATAATACTAAACTGTTTTTTTTAAGATAATGTTGCACACCAAATTAGGTATACTCACTGTGATGC
The DNA here is from genome assembly GCF_019279795.1 of Protopterus annectens. NCBI lineage: Eukaryota > Metazoa > Chordata > Ceratodontiformes > Protopteridae > Protopterus > Protopterus annectens. Next base: position 670,593,362 of record NC_056750.1, on the reverse strand, counting down.
TTTGGATAGATTTTCTGTAAGGCTTGCTTAGTGTAAAGGGAATTTACCTCATGGTCTTTGCACACATCTGCAGTTCACACTGGCTTGAATTGCTGAATCTTTGATGCTGCATTTTGGTTTTGCTATAAAGTACTAAGTCAGTACTATAAAACTTTATAAGCAAATATGGCACTACTGTATCGTATCATACTGTAATACAGATAAAAATAGTTTAGTTGTTTTCTTTTTCCACATACTCTCTGACCTCTATACAATATGTACATTCTCTCAATTAGAATTGAACATGCAGTTGAAGGAGCTATTCAGCTGCTCCCACCTGCTGTGTGTTCCTGGCCCAGTATCCTGGCTAATCTCTCCAATCTGAGTACACTGCTCTAGGACACAGCAACTAACAACCTGAAGAACAAGGACCCTGTCCAAACTCCCTTCAGTCTCCACAGTTGAGCAACCTACCCCTGTACTTTCTCAGTAAAGGGAGCATGAAACTCTCCAATCTGAGTACACTGTTCTAGGACACAGCAACTGACAACCTGAAGAACAAGGACCCTGTCCAAACTCCCTTCAGTCTCCACAGTTGAGCAACCTATCCCTGTACTTTCTCAGTAAAGGGTGCATGAAAGTATGTGTCTAAACTATCATGGCCAGTATAGCCTATAACTTATTATCAGATCTAGGTGGCTATAAAGCACTAGCCAGGAAAACCAGCAGCTTTACTCCCTCCCCACTCTTTAACCAGTCTAATCTACTTTTTCCACCATTTAAAGACACTTGGAATAACTACTCCTTTTCTTGCATTAGGAACCTAAACTCCCTCCTTTTTTACCCTGCTTACAATAAATTAATTTGGGCCACCAGACTTGTCCCTTCTAGGCATTGAAGCTTTCTCCTGACCTGTACTACACCTTTGCTATATACTGTTTATCCACAGACTTGCTATTAAACTGTAGCCCATAACATCTATTTATTTTTATGGTTAGCTCTCACACACCCTCCAAATAGCTCTATTATCTACTCTTTTAACTTTATTCCAGTATTTAGGGTTATCTACCTACTGTAATCCCTGCTTCAACTGATTGTTCTTTTCAGCTCCTTACCTCTCTTGTCTCTACCCACTCCATTCGCCCTGCGGGCTCACTCCGCTCCCCATGCCCTACCCCCAATTCACACCCACCCCTACTGCTCCTAATCTTATACAGCCTCACCACACCCTCTGCCTCTCCAATCCAATCACAATAGTCATCTTGTTAACATTCTACATACACCTCTCTCTAATCACCCCTAGTATAACTCCTCCCCTTTAAAGAACACCAGTAAGCTTGTTAGTCACTATGCAAACACAATATTTCCAAATCCAACTAAGGCTCCTAATCATTGTCTTTCTTCTAATTTCTCTAACAGCAGCCTACCTGCTAACCTCATATGAACAGTCAAAATATTTACAGCTGAACTTCCCTAATGCACAAACAAGTGCTATACCTCTAATTAACTCCCCAGAACACATAAATATAACATCTTTGCCTAGCTAGTTACCTGCTAAATATCACAGACTGACCCATATTGAATACAACTATCTAAAACCTAAAAAACCTCTTCATCATTACTTTAACATCCACAATCCTTTAAACAAACTATTACACCTCTCCTTACTAGATAGGGACATTCATCCTTACCCAGGACCAGGGCAAAAAACAAGCACAGAACCACAAATTGATGTTCCCTCTACCCCAAATATCCCATCTAAATCTCCCAACTCACTCTATATAGCTCACCTCAATATTCGCAGCATAAACAATAAAATTGCCCACCTCCATGCTCTCCTGGATGTTCATTCCTTTGATATACTTTGTTTAACAGAAACATGACTAAAACCCACTACACAAGATGTTGAAATTATTCCATCTGGGTACTACATCTTGAGACAAGACCGCAAAGTAAAAAAAGGAGGGGGTGTTGCTATCCTCTATAAAGAAGGGCTACAAATATCTATACTAGATCTTGGTTTCTCTTCTGTAAACAATGCAGAAATCATTGGCACCAAACTTCAACTTAAACCCAGCAAATCCCTAAATATAATATGTATCTACTTGCCCCCTGGTAACAACATCACCACTTTGGAAGGTATCCTTGCTGAACTCTCCACAAAAATTCCCCAAGAGACAATAATTCTTGGAGACTTTAATATAGACTGGAAGGACTGCTCTACTGAATCACCAACATCCCATATTAACCTTAATGGCTTCTCACAAACAATTAACTCCCCAACCAGAATTAATAAACCCAATAACAAAGAATCCATCCTAGACTGGATTCTAATAAATAATCACCAACAACTCTATAATGTAGGGACCCTCCCTGATGATGTAAGTGACCATTCTCTTACTTACATAATCAGGCAAAGGTCGAGCTCACACAACCCAACCATATATAAAACAATAAGAAGCAACAGAAACTTTAACCCTAATAACTTCCAAGCTGAACTAAAAGAATGTGATTGGTCACCTATAAAAATACCTCCCACTTGACGAAGCAACAAACTACTTTAACTCAAAATTCTTAACAATCCTTAACCACCATGCACCAAAGCGTTCCATCAAAATTAAATCTAAACCCGCCCCATGGCTTACAAAGAAAACCAGGCAGAAAATTAAACAGAGAAATAAAGTTTGGGCACTATGGAGAACAACTAAAAACCCCGTAGACCAACAACAATTCAGGAAAAAAAGAAATGAGACTAAGAAAGCTATACTCGAAGATAAAAAAAAACTTTTACTTCCACCTCTAACAGACCAACCAAAATAATCCACAAAAGTTCTGGGCTAGCATAAACAGACTACTTCAACCAGGCCAATCCACAATACCACCCCCTGTAGGATCAAATTCTGACAATCCAAAGCAAACTGCTAATGCTTTTAATACCTTCTTCACTGAGACCATCCAAACACTTGCTAATCAGCTAACAGCCGATAGCTCTGCCCTTCCAACCAATACTACTATCTCTCTCCCAACTCTAAACCTGCAACCTGTCCCAGCTTCCCTCATCTGCAACCTGTTAAGTAAACTAAAACCTACTACCCCCTCAGCTGACCAGCTACCTGCTGAATATCTGCAAAAGGCAGCTGAAGTCATAGCTTATCCTGTATCATTGCTGATAAATAGAACCATACAAGAAAGCACTATTCCCACCATCTGGAAAATCTCCTACATTATCCCCCTACACAAGGGTGGAAACTCCAGAGAATATTCTAACTATCGTCCCATAGCTCTACTTTCCTCATTAGCTAAAATAATGGAAAAGTGCATCCACAGACAGTTACTAGACCACCTACTCCAGAACAATTTACTGGCCAAATCTCAACATGGCTTTAGGCCTTTCCACAGTACAACAACTGCACTCCTATCCTTCACTGAGAGCATTAATAAAAAATGTAATAACAATCTTCTCTCTTCAGCACTTTTCATCGACCTTTCAAAAGCATTCGACATAGTCAACCACCACTTACTTCTCTATATTCTAAAATCCTTCTCTCTGGACACAAAGACTATAAAATGGTTCCAGTCCTACCTTGATAATAGACAGCAGGCAGTACTATGGGACAATTACCTCTTATCCCATCTCCCAGTTACCCTAGGTGTTCCTCAGGGCTCTATATTGGGCCCCCTTCTTTTCTCAATATCTATCAATGACCTCAACATAGATATTCCTTTAACTAACTGTGTACAATACGCAGATGATTCGACAATAATCTGCTCAGCTAAATCTCAATCCCAACAAGAGACTAACTCAGACAATGTTCAATAAAACAGAAAATTGGTTTCTACAATGCTGCCTCCTCTTGAACCCCCCAAAAAAACAAACTCCTCCTCTTCACTCCTACCCATAAATCACTCCCAGTGAACTTTTCAGTCTTATCCAATAATGGTACACTCATATCTCCCGATCCAACAACTAAACTGCTAGGGGTAACCATTGATAACAACCTGAACTTTGAAACCCATATCAACAATACCATAAAAACTGTCAACAGGAAACTAGACTCCCTCTATAGGATAAAACCCTTTCTCTCCCCACTAGCCAGAACCACTGTTGCCTATTCCCACCTTATCTCCACACTTCTCTATGCTTCTTCCATATATACTAACTTGTCAAAAAATAACCGTAACAAGTTAGCCAATGCTTACAATAGCATTGCCAGATTTGCTACTGCTTCCTCCTTTAGGACCCATCACTGCCATAATCTTGAAACAATTAGGCTGGTTGGAGCTTCTGAATCAGATTCACTTTAAACAACTCACCATTGCACACAAAACCCTTTTCCAACCTACCAATACCCCAATACTTGATAGTCTCATTACCCAATATAAGAACCTTTCAACTTTATGCCAATCTAATAAACTACTTGCAGCAACATGTAAATCTAATACCATGGCAGGAGATGCTCTGTTCTCAAATGCAGTTGGAAAATATTGAAACCAACTCCCCCATGAACTTACATCACTGTCTTCATTTACACTTTTTAAACACCATCTGAAACTCTATCTTAAAACCCATTGGTTATGTCCCTGTACAAATCCAGACTAATCTCATACTATATCCCAAATACCCTCTCTTAAGACCTAATTCCTGCTCTATCTGTTTCTTTTTAGATCAAGGCCTAGCCTTGGCAAAAACATATCTTATCCTGACAGAGATAATTTAAAATACCTAGTTAAATTCTTCTGCATATAATTCTAAAGCATCCTACCTAAGGCAGGCAACAAGTATTGTTTAAACTGTGAGCATTGTTGAACTGTTGAAACTTGAAGTATGTATTTGTTTAACAACTACTTTCTAGTTACTAATGAAGTCTTGTACATAAAGTCTAAAATATCTTATCTAATGCTTGTAACATGTTTTTTGTATAAACTGTGAAGATTCTTGAACTGTTTAAAATTTGTAGTATTTAACTGTATAACAACTAGTACCTGTATGTTAGTAGTCTAGTAATCTCTTGGAGCTTATCTCCCCGGGACTCTACTGAAAATGGACATAAATCCAGTTGGACTATCCCGGTCAACAAATGTAAAATAAATAATAAATAAATAAGATTAGATTACTTGACTGACCCCTCCAATTGCATCTTTGATGTGACTATGACACACCCCATAGCCAAGAAAATTAGCAAGGATACACTGGCTTAAAAAGTGATGTTTTGTGGTATAATTTTCTGATGTAAAAAAAAAAAGCATGTTTTTTAAGGCCATGTTGTACCGTGGCCTTAATGGGTTGGCGCATGCCCCTCGAAGCCTAAATCCACCACCACATTGACAATCTGAGGGCACCTATGCACATGATACAGCATTTAGGAGCTACCTCTGCCCATTAGTAGTACAGGAGGCAGTCCTGGAGTAAATTTTCTGTTTCGCATCCATAGACCTAAGTTGTACTTGACTATGAACAGGTATGAACTTTGTTTTATGTGTCTTCCACAGTACTGGCATTCTCTACAAGATACACTTGTCCCTACAAACCATTCTATTGATGTTGCAAAAGAGGGCTACATTCCTAGACTGAGTATTTATGATACCATTTGACTTGCTGATGTGCAAGTAAATCCATTATTAATGGGTCAGAAGATGCCTTGCATGCCAGACATGGGTCACCTCTTATCAGCCTGTAGGATTCTGAGTATAGTGAAAGGGCTTTGAGTCAGCCCATATAGGATGTGTTGTTAAGACCTTGTATACTTTTAGTAATGTATCTCTGTAGGTGTTCCAGTTGTTGCATATGTCTGGAGAGATACATGCCAAAGGGGGCATTATATTTAATGAATGGACTAATGAGAGCTGAGTAAAAGGGAGCAATGACATTTAGTTTCAGTCCATGATTTTGGCACCAGTTATTTATTTAGTTATTTCTATCACCCCCAAACTAGTTGAGAATTGAAATTGCTGACAGTGAATTTTTTGCCGTCAGTATGTAATATGTTTAGGCAACATAAACTTCATAAAGTCGACTGATAGGCTGTTATTCACAAAGACTCTGTACAGTACACCAACCTGCTGACCTAACTTACATATTTGACACATAGAAACTCTTCTTTCCTATTAGTATGTATAAATTTATCATAAAGACTTAACATTGCTTGACTTCATGTTCCATTAGCCTCTTCTAATGAAACTGGTAAAGACTCCCTTCAGTGGCTCACATAGATTAAAAATAAAGTTGTGATCTTGTCTGATTCCAACAGCAATTCATAGACTAGAAATAAAGTTGTGATCATGTCAGATTCCAATAGCAATTCACAGATTAAAAATAAAGTTGTGATCATATCAGATTCCAACAGCAATTCATAGATTAAAAATAAAGTTGCGATCATGTCAGATTCCAACAGCAATTCATAGATTAAAAATAAAGTTGTCATCATGTCAGATTCCAATAGCAATTCATAGACTGAAAATAAAATTGTGATCATGTCAGATTCCAATAACAATACATAGATTAAAAATAAAGATGTGATCATTTCAGATTCCACATAGATTAAAAATAAAGTTGTGATAATTTCAGATCCCAATAACAATTCAAAGCTCTCTTCATATACATTTTCATGATGTATCACATGGATGGAATAGCACATCTAATTATGCTGTTGACAAGATCAGACAAAACATCTGGCAGATAAAGCATACTTGACTGGATCCTTATATCTGTACCTCACATTATTTCAACTGTTGTCATTACAAAGGATGTCATCAGCAACCACTTGCCAACATCTGATGTTTGACATCAGGACAAGATTTGGAAAACACAATACTTTTCTTTTCTCAGAAAGCTCAGTAGGTTTGATGAAATCTAACCTTATACATGGTAGTCTAGACTGAACTGTGCAATTCATTCTTCCTTTTGATTCTAAGGTAGAATATTTCAGCACCAGTCTTCTGTCCATCTTAAACAACGGATCCCTAACATAGCAGTGCCAAGTCAAATCCAGGTCCTTTCTCAGGATTACAATGGATATTATCATACATTTGTCCAAGAAATCCTATGGCATCAATAGCACAAAACTGGAACAGCAGATTCTTTAATTTCTTTAAAAATAACCAAGACTAAATTACTGTAACATTTACAGTATAATATTTATCAGGATCCTCATGAATGACACAGGCACTATAGATGTGTTATCAGCCTTCATGAGATCTCTACAGAGACTTCCAAATACTGCAACTGAGACCATGTGACATGCACTCTCCAACAGATGTATGCTATAATTCCTAAAGCTATAGTAACACATGTCACACCCCCTCTTTTGTAGAAAAAATCAGTTATGTTATCTTATTAGGTAGTTATGTTTGTCTTAAAGACCACAGAATGATTTCGTTTTATACTGACATGTCAATAGTCAGCATTTACAGTATGAAAAGACTCTAGTATTCAAAGCTTCACTTTACTTTTTTATTCTTTAGCACCATCCTCCTGCAGAAGTGCACGAGCTGTCCCTATATCTGGCTGGCTATCTATCAGTCTTCCATATCTAACTATTCTTATTGCACTAATGGTTTTATGATTTGCTTCATCCTGAATCTCATTGCTGTAAGATACTTTCTGCAACTTTGACTTCTCAGATTTTCTGGTACCTGTTTGTATTGCATTTTTTTTTTCAAATTGTGAAGACTTCTGTTGGATAGACATATTTGATTTGAATACATACTTTTTATCCCTTCTGTACAGTTGCATATGTTCTGCATTCTTAACAATTACAGCTTCAGTCAGCTGACCCTCCCACAGCTGTTGAATTCTTATTTTTTCTCTTTTCTACAAATCATATGATTTTCTCATAGGCTTTCACCAGCATTGGTTGTGTCTGTCAGCTGGATGAAGTTTTAGCTTGTTGAGTTCACATCTCTGATCTAAAACTTGTTGATTGCTGTTGTACATATGGCATCACTGTCAATGTGATTTCTGCTTGTGGACAAGCAGGTACTAAAGTTTTAGGGCTATTATTTGTCTGCATGGCTGCAATACACTAGAATTAGTATTTGTGCTGCAATACAGGAACATAGGAGCATACTAGGCAAGCAATTACTGGGACCATAAGATGCCTAGTCATATATACCTTTAAGAAGACCCACCTCTGAAACAAATTTTCACCACATGTCAAGTAGAGTCGCACCCTTGCCACCTTCAAAATAAATCTCGATAACTGGATGGGGAGCCTCAAATTCTCCTTTTTCTCTGCCATTGTTTGATGCTTTGATAATTTTGTTTTGTCTAGTTGTAGCTTCAACTGCTTTGTTCTCAATAAGATCAGGGGAAATATACCCATACTTTTTGTTATAAAAGTATTATTGTGTCTACTGATTCATTTTAAGCATTACTTTTACTTTGCCTTGAATCTCTGGCTTTAATAAAAAAGCTGAAGTCAATAATTTACTTTTGAGTCTTCTTCCTGCCTATTATTAAGCTTTAGCTAATAGTTACAAATTAAGTAACATCCTATCTAGTGTAGGGATGTTTTTGCTGAGAGACATTCTGCAAGAGATTATGGTGCAGCTCTACTTGCACTTCTTTCCCATAAATATACTCATAATTCCTCACACTCATATACTACTGACAACAATTTTTTTCTTTATGAGCTTATCACTTCTCTGCATATGTAAATGCTTTAACCCATAAGTGTTTTTTTTTCTTACAAGATCACATCTCTTATACCATTTTGACTTGCTTTCAGTTATAATAAAACTAGCATATTTACACCACTGCATTTTAATCAAGGAACTTCATTTACTAGTTTTTTGAGCATTTCAAAAGACTTTTCTTGTGAATATTTCCTTTCTCATGCTATTTGTTCCAAAGAACAAAAAAAGTTTAAAATATACTGCAATATTCATAGAAATACCACAAATGCCTGTTTGCTTTCTGGCTTTTGTATTTTCACTATTGCTTTGTCTTTCCATGAGTTTGGTTTCAGTTCCTCTGACGGTAGGTTCATAGGTTCATAGGTTTATACTAGGCTATCTGCCCTAAGGCATTTATAAGCCTAGCCCAAATTTTTGTGGCTTACGCCACCCCTTATATGAAAAAATACTGTGCCCATTAGTTTGTTGTGCCTCTGTCCAGCAGTGACACAGAGATGATTCCCGGGGTAAACCTACGATCTCCCATCCACAGGTCTAGATTTCTCTTGAACAGAGTCAGCGAGGTGCTCTGCCTCACATGGACCGGGATTTTATTCCACAGCATAGGGAGTCTCTGAGTGATAAATCTATCCCTCCAGCACGTCCTATTTATATCCGTGCTAAGGTTTAAGTCGCTTGCTCTAGTGGTTTTGGTGGATTTGGATTTTTGAGGTGGAGCATGTCCATTAATTCCGGGTTGGACATGGCCTTGTATGTCAGGCACATGTCACCTCTGAGCAGACGGTATGCGACTGAATAGAGCTGGAGTTTCTTCAATCTGGCAGCATATGACAGATTTTGGAGTCCCTTTATCCTTTTGGTGAGGAACTTTTGGGGTCTCTCCAATTGCTGCAGATGTCGGGTGAGATACATCCCGAATGGGGCATTGTACTCGATCATTGGTCTGATAAGTGAAGAGTACAGGGGAACAATGACCTCACTAGATCTGGATGTGAATCCCTTCATGATCAGGTGGGCAATGTAGAAGGTCTTTCTAACCACTTTAGCAATGTGAGTGTCAAAGAAAGGCCACTGTCAACCTGGGTCCCCAGGTCCCTGATAACCTCTTCTGTGCTTAGTGGATTGCCACCTATATGGTAGCTTGGGGTTACCTTGTTTTTCCCGAAGGGTATGACTATACATTTTTGGCGTTTAACTTCAGGCCATGGCTCTGGCACCAGCTATCTGTTTCCGTGAGTCCCTTCTGAAGGATATCCGTGTCCGATGCACTTTCCACTATGGCCCAGTTTGCAGTCGTCTGCAAACTTTGTCAGCCAAAGTCCTCCCATGTTGGCCTGTACTTCTGAGAAGTAGATGCCAAACAATAGGGGCCAAGGACCGAGCCCTGTGGGACACCACTTGTGACCGGCTTGGAGTCTGACACAGCGCCAGCAACTCTAACCCTGTGGGTTCTGTCCTTAAGCCAGTTTGCAACCCATCTTGTGACATATGGGTTTACATTTAAGCTGGTAAGTTTTTCTACAATACCGAGTGGGGTATTGTGTCGAAAGCCTTTGCAAGGTCAAGGTAGGCTGTATGGACTGCCTTTCCCTCATCAATGGCCTTGGTGACTGTTTCAAGAAGTCAACCAAGTTCAAAAGGCATGATCTTCCCTTGACAAAGCCAAACTGGGTCGGGTCCAATGTCTGCAAGTCCCCTATATCTTTGTTTATGAGCTCCATTATGATCCTCTCCATAGCTTTGCAGACTAGACTTGTTAAGCTTATGGGGGTAATTACCAGGGTCCATAGAGGCGCCTTTGTGGAGTGGGACCACAGTTGCCGTCGCCACTCCTTGGGCACGTATCCTGTGGTAAGGCTGAGATTAAACAGCTGCCTTATGTGCGGGTTTAATTCCTCATTTAGCTCGTGTAGCACACAGCCGGGGACACCATCCGGTCCCATTGATGCTGTGTTTTTAGCTTTAGAGAGAGCAGCTTTCACCTGCGCATTTCAGATGTCCGGGAGGCTACACTCGGCTGGGATAGTTATCTCTCCTTTAGGGGAGAGGGTGAAGTTTGCACTGAACCTGTCTGCCAGTATGTTGGCAATGTCTGTGGGTTCAGTGATTTTTGTATCATTTTGGACTAATTCTGAGCATATCTGGGAGTTTCCACCCAGGTTCCTAACATAGCTGAAAAAGGCCTTATGATTGTCCTTTGAATCCATGGCAATTTTTCTCTCAAAATTGGCCTTAGTTGATTTTATGAGTGCTCGTATTTTTTTACTAATAATGATCAGGGGTGACTTCCCTTTTATGGATTTTGTTCTATCATGTAATAGCTTTCTCCTCTTATTGTAAAGTTTGTTAATGGCTGGGGTCCACTATTCAGGGTAGAATATCATTTGTATACAGCAGTCTTCCACTTTTATTTTTAAATTTGCTTAGCGTTGGTTTCAGATAATACTGTCTTGGTATGTTCAGGAGCTGTATCAGTCTCTTCTCTTGACATTTGTTTTGTTTCACATGGCCCCATGCTAACAAATCATCAGTTATATTTGCAAAAATCTCTTAGCCTTCAGTTTCTTGTATAATACTGATGAGATACTAGATGGAAGTCTCAGAACTATATTCCCAATTAAATATACATAGCTTGGAGCTTTGTTTCATTTGGCTTATATGTCAGAGTCCTTGATTTGCATTTAATACAAAAAATAACTTAGCATTTGTAATTCCTTAACTGAAGGTAAGGACAAATGCTCCCTTTTAAACATTTTGTTCAGATGTTAAGTGCATCACTACAAATACAAGTGTTGTTCTGCTTCACATTAGTAACCTTATTATTCATCCATTCCATTGGCTCTGTTGCTTCTAATGGCACATAAAATTTTCATTCACTTTAATTCCTGCTGAGGTTCTACTCCTGAGGGCTACTGGTACTTTTCTTGGGGCATATATTAGTGGCACAGCATCTGGGCTTCTTTGAATGTGATATTATTTTGTTAAGTCTCTAAATAATTCCACACAGTCATACAATATATCATTGATATGGCTCTGTTTAGTAGCTGGTATGGTTCTGTGATTGTTCTTGTACACATCTAGTCTGTGCTTGTACTCAGAGTATGTTACAATGTGATCAACTTCTTATATATCAAACAACCCAAAATACTATGTAAAGTACCTTCATAATTCTGTGCTACTATTTGAAAATAAAATGATCTTATACTTTTTATTTTGTATATTCCCATGTCAAAAGCTTGGGTGGTGTAGTGATGCAGCAATTAGCATTGTCACCTCACAGCAAGAGGTTTTCTGGTTCAATTCTCAGCTGGGGTGCCTTTTATGTGGAGTCTGTATGTTCTCCCTGCATTCGCATAGGTTTCCTCTGGGTGCTCCAGTTTCCTTCCACATTCCAAAGGCATGCTTATAGAGCTTTTTTCCTGGGGCTGCCCCTGAAAATGGTCTCTGTCCCAATCAGACATTCCCAGTAACCATTTATTTATTAACATTTGTTTACCAGGAAAGTCCGACTTGCAATGAAGGCAACTTTCAGCGGAGGCCCAGGGAGAAATGCTCCAGATGCATGTCTTTGTGATGTGGGAGGAAACTGAAGCACCTGGAAGAAATCCACATGAACATAGGGAGTACATGCAGACTCCACACAGAAGGCACTCCAGCTGAGAATCGAACCGGAGAACCTCTTGCTGTGAGGTGACAATACTACCGCTGCATCACTGCACCATCCATTTGTTAAATAAATAAATAAATAAAGATCCAGTGACTTTCCTTGTTGTCTTTGATAGGTCAGTAATATGCACAATGTTTTCCTTTCACTAAGTTTCAGACAAAGGTTTTAAAAGTAACTTCTGACATAAAATTATACTTTTCATATCTCTGTAGTTTAAATTCAATACTTTATTTATTGATTCTGAACTTCTCTTGTCAACCGTGTGACTGATTATCCCATTGCACTGCATTTTACTGTTATTTCAGTGCTTATACTTATTCCATTTTAATATTACCAGCAAAGAGCTCATTGTTTTGACCCAATAACATGTTAATTATTTTGAAAACATTTGTTTCTCTCACATTTGTTTCTCTCACTACTAGTTTTACAAAACTGATTAATTTCTTGACACTTCTTCCCCTTGTGCCACAAATAGTATATATAAGACTTAAATTTCAAATGTGTAATACTTCCTTTAAATGTTATAGCTCACTTTCTCATCACTATTCTTGTTGTTGCTGTACATCTTAACTGTCTTCATAATTTTCCCTTTGCTGTTTGACTCCCTTTGTATCTTTACACAGTTACATGTTCTCAGTTAAGCCCTCAAACTGTGTTCTGGTAATTTTACTTGCTTTGCATGCATGTATAACTTTTGATAAGGTTATGTCTGCCGCTCTTAAAAGCCTGCTCTTTATTGGGCTATTTTTATGCCGCACGCTGTTCTTGTACTAATCATGCAACTCACTGAATTCACAGCTTCTAGCTCAATTCTTTAACTCAGTAAAACAAGCACCTGTAGTTTGCATTGATTCCTGAGATCTTGTGAAGAATGCATGAAAACTAAATGGCATTCTTTTCTAGACACAAAATCATTTCTGAATTTCTCCCTTACTGTTGTTGATTTGGCTTTCTCCTCTTCTTGAAAAGCAATTCTGCTTGTAATGACAAATAAATACAATTTCTTGAATTGCAGCTTCCATTTTTTCTTCTAAGCTGCATTGCAGACACACAATTCATGTTGTTTATGATTTGATTTTCTTTTCATCAAGCAAATAAAATATTCTGGGAGCTCCTTTTGAGTTACATGAGTGAAAAATTAAATGCTGACTTTTCTTTAAAAATGAACAAATTTCAAACTATAAATTATATTTCCTTGCTATGTGTTCACATCTGACATCATGTAACCCTTACAAAGTATATCAGGATGCATACAAATGACACATACTTTGTGGATGTGCTATCACTCAACTCAGTGCCTTTACTGGAACTGTATGTCTGTGAGATCATGTGACACGCAGTGTCTCAAAAACTAACATGTTCACTTCCAGTACTGTATAACCTTTGTAATGTTTATCATAATGTTCAGAAATGACACATACTTTGTGGAATTATTAGGTATCCTGAAGAGTTTATTGGGTCTGCCAAGTCCTGTTATTCATACCATGTAACATGCATTCAACAACAGAATTACACCATATTTCCTAAAGCCATACTAACATATACTATAGTTACTCTTTGTCTTTTCAGCTTTTCCCGGTTAGGGGTCGCCACAGCAGAACTCCGGTCCGCTAAAGATTGGCAGTTGATTTTTATGGTGCCGAGTTGCCAGCCCGACTCCGAACCTTCAGCGAAGGCACGCCCATTCACGCATGTTTTTCGGAGGCCACTCGACCACAGGGAGGACATGCAGACTCCACACAGAAGGCACTCCAGCTGAGAATCGAACAGGAGAACCTCTTGCTGTGAGGTAACAATGCTACCGCTGTACCATACAGTTACTAAACATCAAAATACATTTACCGATAAAATGGTAACTGAAACATTCCTGAACAATATTATCTGGGGGTGCAGCATCTATTACTCCCTGACAAATCAAAAGTGCATAGTATTTTCCTTTTATGAGTTTTTTTGAAATAGTGGAACAATTTGGAATCTTTGTTTCCAATATTACACCCAAGAGCAAAATTCACCTCCACCGCATTAATTAATTTCTATACTTCAGCTGGTAACCATTCTTCAATCTTCAAACTGTCCAAGTTACCCTTACAAGTGTATTTGCAGAAGGCTAAACCTCACATATTAGTTAATAATTTTGTGCTATTTCTATTTTTATAGTTGCTTCTCAGTATATCTCGTCAGCATCATTATTCTAATAAACTGCTCTAAACTTGAAAAAAATCATGTTATCTGATCTGGAAGTCAACAACAGAAACCCCTTTACATAACAGTGGTCCTGCAGCTGGAGTTTGTAACTATCAGCCTGTAGAAATTAAATATTCCTTTTCTAGAATGTGTTAAAAAAGTGCACATTCCCAGGTTTATCATTGTGTGACACTCACAAATTAGTATATGACTCACAAAACAGATTCTATTCAGGTCATAGAACTGATACAGCTGTCCTTCATGTAACCTAAAGATCAGCTGTAGCAGAATAGCTACACTGATGATTCCCCTGAATGCAACCTCATATGTCCTTCCCATGTATTTGTCTCACAACCACCATGCATAAACATGAGCTACTGAGCTTAAAATAACATTGCATACTTTTTGCTGGTACTCTATCCTATTACCACAACAGGAGGTTTTAAACATGTATATGCAGCTAGAATTAACTAATTATATGTAACTCACAATAAATAACCATCCATCTTAGGCTTCTTTACTCACACAATTAACCATGGCTCACAGGCTGTTATACTCACATAACTAACTATGGCTCTCAGGCTACAATACTCACAAGACTAACTATGGGTGTCAGGCTAGTATACTATTATCCTCACATAACTTACCAAGGCTCACTGGATATTATACTCACACAACTAACAATGGCTGTTATACTCATACAAATAACCATGGTTCACAGACTATTATATTAAAACAACTATCCGTGGCTCATAGGCTGTACACTCAGTGGTGGAGTAAGTGTACCTTATGCCTGGGCTGTTTTCAAACATGGGCCCCTGCACACATTTTTGAGAGCATACATATATGCACATTTCTTTGATTCACCTACTTACTTGTTTTACATTATATTTCTTGTTTAATTCAGCAACATTTAAGTGTGTTTTAAATTTGTACATTTGACCATTTTTTCAAGTAAATAGTGAAACAAAATGTATGAAATAATAATAATAACGACAAAGTCCACATTTTAGAACATTTCCACTATAAAAGGCCACTCAAACTGTTATCATTCTAATTCATCAATATCCGTACTAAACATTTGCATCCACTTTATTGACTATGTATTCATCACTTTTAATTGTGATAAAAATGACCAGAGTAAAGAATTCCAATTTGCTGTGCACAAATACACACTAGTCCTGCAAAGACAAACTAATGACTTTTTAACATTATCAACTCAGCAATGTCAGTCATTTTTATACACAGACATCCCCCCAAACCTAGCAATTATAAATTGCTGACTGCATTCTTCTTAGATGCATGTGTCAAAAAAATAATAACAGTAATAATGACCAAAGTCATACCTATCATATTTATATCAGAAAAATGCCCAGTAGCCAAAGTATTCCAAATGAATACACATGTACACACACACACGCACACACACACACACACACACACACACACAAACACACACTGGTCCTACAAAGCTAGATAAAAGACTGTTTAAAAATGACTTGATGATAAAAGAATCATCCTTAGATGGTCCCCCACCACCACCAGCAGTTGCTGCCATTTTGTTGACTGTGTAAACACCTTAATGTTATGAAGGAATAAATGACATGTACTTCATTGGTAGTTTTGGATGAACTACACAAAACTGTATAAAAATCACTAGCATTGTACTGTTAGACCCAGCTATGTGTAATACAGTTTAAATGGAATAATATTTATGAAAGAATAAGAAATATTAACCATCTGATAACATATGCTACGTCAATATGCTGTAGATGTAACTCATCTGAATACTTCTACATTAAAAGAGCTATTAGTAATGCAGAGGTTGTTGTTGAAAAGCAACTTTGCATTTCAGTCCTTTATCTACAAATGCAGTGCCTGCTGCCCTTAGAGAATAAATTGCCTATGTTGCATTAAAAAAGTGGTGTGCTGGTGATACTGTCATAACATTTCCTGAATTAGATCAGTTATGCAATAGGGAATGGCTGGAAAATGACAATAATAGGTTCATAGTTGCACGGCATGCAGTCCAGGAGACCACTAAAGAGCCTAGCCATATTCCCAATTACTTCAAAACACTGGTAAATTAAGGTGAAAAGATTCAAACCCTTCACCCTTGCCACAGGAAGCAGCTCATTAACAAGTCAGAGCTTTAGTCTTCTGCACTATCTGCCAAAAGACAGTAACAGTTTTTAACTAAATGCAGAAATCCTTAACAATCCAATCATTTAGAAAAGACTATATTACAGTAATATGCAACAAAGACTACATAATGGATGCTGAAGATTAAACAGTTCTGATTATAATGCCAAATAATGCACACTATATGACCTGACAAATGTCTGTCCCTTTGTAGTTGTTGGAAGCTGTAAAGAAGATACTGCATACATTTATTTTACTAAAATGCAACATGTTTAGACTACAAAAATGCAACATGTATAGACTATATTACACAATCCTGGCGTGTTAATGCCTGTTAATGAATTAATTCATTCTTTAGTGCAAAGAATAAAATGAAACAATTAAAGAAAATGTGAATGCTGCAGCAGCTTTTGTTCAATAATCCAAAAGCCAATAAAAAGTAGGAATGCTACTGCAAACAGCATACTTATTTTGGGAGGTCTTATATGCTTACAGGACACCTACATCTCATATTTGACTTCCCTATGTCTTCTCTGACATCACTTAGCATAAGCCTGGCCTACATGAATAGTTGATAATGCTGTATCATTGCAATATACACCACTAGAGTCAACATAACTAAATTGTGGACAGATAGAGCCCTTTGGAGGATAATGAATCAAACTCTCAACAGCCACACCAATATTCCATTTCTTGGCTATCTGTCCTCAGTTACCATAAACACTATGCAAACCTGTCAGTATACACAATATTTCTCCTTTTCTTTTAAAATTATAGCAGAGATTTGGATTTCATTTAAAACCTATATTTTAGATTTTACGAGAAAAAAAATACTTGCAGCCATTTTCTAAACAAAACAAAACACCCTCACTTTGAACACAGACATGCTGAGAAACAATAAACCTCTATTCCCTTAAACTCACATTTGCTGAAAATGCATCCGGCAACCCAATAATCTACAAGAGAAGTTTTGGGATTCATACTCAAATAGCATATAGTGAAGCAATAATTAGTACCTATATGAAAGGTGCAGGAATTCAAAAGACAAATATGTAACTTATTTGCCGACAGCCTAATGGACACAAGCATCCTTTTTCAGGAGCATCCTAGGAGTACTGTCTATTGAAGTAACCAGGATGAAGTCATAAAGGAAGACAAATGGCTCAGAATCAAATTCTTTATTACAGGAAGCAGCTCTTTAACAATTCACAGCCTTACTCTCATCTGCACTAAGTGCTAGACAAGCTGTTGGAGCCCAAACACAGTATATTTCACATCTGTTTGCCTGCAATAAAAAGTAAGCTAAATTAATAATGCATTTATACTTACAAAATAAACATTAAACTCAAACTTCATGCCGCCCAGTTTCTTCACAGCTGAATAATAAACACATTGTCAACATTCAAAAGAACAAGGAATACAATGATCACATCCAAAGAACATGGTTCATATGATGATGCTCCTGTTTACTAAAACCAGTTCCCTTCCATTACACCATAACAGGTTTATAGTTCAGGAGACCACTGAGGAGTCTATCCCAAATTTCCAATTGCCCCAAAACACTGTTTACGTGACTTGCTGAAAGATAGCACATAAATATAAGGCAAAATCAGATGAGACAGATAAGAGCAAACTACTTAAAATCACTTAAAAAGTTAACAGAATAAGAGGTTTTGTTTCAAAAACTATGAAACTGTAATGACTGACTGATCCTCAGTGATTTACCCATAAAAATGAAAGTTATGGGAGGTCTGGCAGTTGATGTTGAGCAGTAAGTCTGGTACCTTGTGTACCCAAGGCACTGGGTTTGTTTCTGTCAAGTCACATAAACAGACAAGTGCATTTGACACACACACATACACCTAAATTTGTAAATAAATGAAATACCTCCTAAATAATGTAAAATAATTGAATGACCTAGCAGTACTTTCCTGCAGTCGACCTCTGTCTGAGTCAACTGAATGAACAGTGATTTGCACTCATTTCCAGTTCAGTAAGATTGCAGCACTAAATTGTGGGAATTTCAAAGCAGTATGCACTTACATATTTCCTGTACATCACTGGTTGCCTGCATTTGTGCTATATAATGAAAGAGAGAGAGAGAGAGATGTTTTGTAGGGTTGAATTAGGGAATTATTTAAATTAAATTGTTTTTAGCTGGTCATATAGACCCTCCAAATCTGTATGATTGCCTGTTTTCCCCGTAATTTGATATGCTACTGGCTATACATTCAGAACAAAACATGGCTCACAGGCTATTATACTCACACGAGGTGACCTAAAGCTTACAAGGATATGATATGGGACTTTATCTATGGAGATCTGGACATGGAGAAGCTCAAGACCGTTGCCTTTTTTGACTAGTCTTGATGTGAGTTTGTTGTAGATATAGACTGAGACACCTCCACCTTTGGTCCTTGTCTGTGCAGTAGCTGGTCTGAATGTGTGGAAGGCATTGTAGCCCTGCACTGTCAAGATGCTTTCCATAGCTTTAAACCAAGTTTCAGTAACTACACAGACATCCACATTTTCCTAGGTGATGAGAGCCTGGAGGGAGTGGAGTTTATTGTTTAGGTTCCTGACACTGAACAGTAATACCTTCAGATTGTCTTAGGTTGGTATTGCTATGTCAGAAAGTTTGGCAGTATGGCAGTGCCTGAAAAAAGGTACTATGGTAGAAGACAATGTTTTAGCCAATATTCAAAAGCTTAGAAGGGACAGGTGCAGGCCATTCTTGTCAAAGCAACACGGTCTGTTAACTATACTCTCCCCTGCTGACAAATATTGTATCCCCTTGGAATGACACCAGAAACTAAGCAGATTATTGAAGTAAATTGTTTGTTCACTATTTTGGCATCATCCTTGGTGAAGGAAGAATGTTGTTGAATGACTGGCACATATCAGCATGGGACACATAGTTTGAGTGCACCATAATATCTCCCTTCATATAGTCCAAATGGCTTGATAGCTGGCTGATGTGGCAGATCCTGGCCCTGATAATTTTTTTTTCCCTATTCAGCCTGGTGAGTGGGGCATCTGTATGTCTCACAATGAAGTCTCCTATGACTAAAATATTTGGCAGGGTGTTGGCTTGTCTTATGGCCTTTGTAGTCGAGGATCCAAAGGGTGTGGCTGTATGTGTTGTATTGGGTATTGTTTTTATGGCATGCTTTTGGGGTTGCTGAGGATTATTTTTGTATAATGAATGTCTAGAAGGTCTTTGGGGCTTAGGAATGTTGCTTTTAAGGGCCTCAGTATATGTTGTTTTATGTGCTAGGTCAGTACAATGTGAGGTGGGTGTAATGCTTATATTACTGAAAACCTCATTGTTATTTCAAGTATTTTTGTGTAAGAGTTTTGTCTCCAGTTACAATTGTGTAATTACATTTCTCACATACTGTATCAGTGTCTCTAAGGATTAGATGGTTGTTAGTGAACATGAGACAATTCCTTCATTGTCTCACAATGCTCACATCTAAAAAGCTGGTGGGGGAGAAATTGGGGAAGTGCCCATTCATAGCATCAGGTCTTTTTTAGGTGAACTAAAAAGCGATGATACAACATGGGGGCACATCAGGCTGACTTGGGCATTGAGCGGGTAGACTAATTGAGAAGGATGATATGAAAGAGAGGGTAATGCAGGCTTTAAGAGGCTAAGTGGATGGCCTTCCCAGTTTGATCTTTCAGTACTCAGTAGAATGATTATATGAGATAGGAAGATAAGAAGCTTCTAAAGCAAAATTTATAGAAAGGGCAGTAACTCAAAAGCTACCATATTTAAAAAGCATCAGGAACTGGGCAGGTAGGTGGGAAAAAAAATTCATGCCTACAGATTTCTCAAAACAGGAAATGCAAGCAGTAAATACAATGCAAAAACCAAACAGGCACTGCAGGAAAAAGCAAGTGCAGTCACAAAGAAAGTGAATAAAATCACTTCCCTTGCATATATCCTGTCTTTAAAACTCCAGTAAAGAGCCAAATAATAATTGCTTGTGAGTGGAGATCAAGTATTATTAAAAGACCACGCCAGGGTAAACTGTTGTGTATTAAATATCAGTCAAGGAAGCACAATACAAGTGGGAAAAAAAACAACAACAACAAAAAAAAACAAGTTTAATCTGAAGCCCAAGAGCTAAATGTTTCCCCCTGGATTAGGGAGTATATCATCTTCTCACCTAGGTACACATACAATCCCAGGCTGTCCCAAAATGCCTGGGCTACAGATTTCTCAAAACAGGAAATGCATAAACAGAATAGACACTGCAGAAGTCAGCTCTAAATGGTTAAAAAGTAACTACAGATACAAAGAAAGAAAATGAAATTACTTCCCTGTCTTTAAAACTCCAGCAGTCAAGGAAGTACAATAACCAATGAAAAACAAGCAAGTGGACTCTGAAGTCAGGATTTAAAAATGTCCCTGGAATAGGAGTATATCAAGCTCTCACTTAAACACATACACACAGTCCCAGGATACCTCAGAATTATGTCAGTAAATGCATAGTGACAGCTGTGTCAACAAGAAATAGGTCCAGAACTAATTAAAAAAAAAAAAAAACAACAACCTGGTGGGATCTAAACATAAAGAGATTTTAAAACAAAAGGAAAGAAAAAAGTCACTGTTTAACCACAGCCTCCAGACAGGCTTTGTCCCACATGAATGGTGAACTGTAAATGTCATCCCTCTACACAAGGGCAGGCCTTCAACAGACCCTGGGATGTACAGACCCATATGTCTGACTAGTCTCTTATGCAAGGCCATGAAAAAAACTATCATGGAAATCATTAATACGGACACCTTCAAACATTGTATCCAGAGAAAATGGAAAACGGTATGGTGAAAAAATACAGATATTTAAGCAAAATGGTGTAGATAAAGTTGTTGGAAGCTTCACAACTACAGAGTGATATTAAATCCTTATCTAAAAGTGTTGCCTTTAGCTCAGAAGATTTTTAAGGGAGATGACACAGACAGTGACTTCATTAAGAAGCAATTAAACAGATCTGAAGCTGTGAGGCTAGAAAAAGAAAATTCAAAGGGATTTGCTTTCTTTGAGGCAAGAGGTCAAGAACATGTAAAAAGTCTGCTGAATTACAGAAGCGGCCATCGGGGTTGTTGTTGCTAAGTACTGGGAAGACGTAATGAATCTGGAACAAATGGCCTCTGAAAGCAGAGAAAAATAGTTCACTGGGAAAACCAACATAAAACGCAATCAATTATAGGCTTAAAAGACAGCTATGCCTAAACCACAGCATTTCCTTCTCCCATAATGTATCTCCCTCCTAGAGGATCATTCCAATACTTCCACGTTTAAAAAGCATGACTTAGCAGTTTCTCCCGCTTTGTGACATTTCTATTCTGGTCAGCTTTAGCTTATCAAGGCAACTAGCAGCCACATCTAAATGGAGTGTAACATGATCAACAAATGTATTCAATCACACCAAGCATCCCACTTTAGCATCATTCTCTATTTCTGTGTGTGTGTGTGTGTGTGTGTGTGTGTGTGTGTGTGTGTGTGTGTATATATATATATATATATATATATAAGATCACAGGATCATTGATCATTGGAAGATACTATGCTATTGGCCCTGAGGACCTTATAAGCCTAGCCAAGAATTTAGCCCATGTTCAGACAAGTCAGTACCCAATGTCCCTGTCCAGCAGGGACACAGGTGGAATTCCAGGGGTGTATTTTCTGTTCCCTACCCAGTTATCCATGTTGCACTTAAAAAGGGTTAATGAGGTACTCTGCTTGACGTGGAGACAGAGTCTATTCCACAGAAGGGGGAGTCTCTGGGACATAAATCTGTCCTGTCAACTAGTCCTACTGATGTCACAGACCAGGTTGAAGTTGCATGTGCGGGTTACTCGAGTGGAGTTTGACATGCAGATATGCAGCAGCCCCATGAAGGTAGGATTTGAGATTGCTCTGTATGCCAGACAGATGTCACCTCTGAGGAGTTATGACACTGAATAGAGGGACAGTGCCTTTAGCCTATCTGTGTAGGGTAGATGTTTGAAGCCCTGGATTCTCCTGGTGAGGAACCTCTTTGGTCTCTTCAGCTGTTGCATGTGCTTTGTGAGGTATATGCAGAAAGGGGCATTGTACTCAGTAATGGATCTTATAAGGAAAGAATACAGGGATGTTATCACCTCCTTGTCCTTGGATGAAATACACTTACTAATGAGGTGGGTCATGTAGAAAGCTTTCTGTACAATGGAGGCAATATGGTAGTCAAAAGTCAGTTTTCTATAAACCTGGGTGCCCAAGTCCCTCACAACTGATTGTGTGCTTAGGACCTTGTTATTAATGTGTTAATTTGTGGGAACCTCCTTCTCCCAAAAGGGCATGATGATGCATTTTTATGCATTCAGTTTGCGGCCATGTTTCTGGTACCAGTCATTTGTTTGGTGAGACCCTCTTGGAGGATGTCCACATCACAAGGGGAATTGATGACAGTGCCCAGCTTGCAGTCATCTGCAAACATGGTCAGCCATAGCACACTGGTTTTGGCCTGCACCTCAGAAAAGTATATTCCAAACAACAGAGGCCCCAAGACTGATCCTGGGGTACACCACTCATTACGGGTCTACTGCTTGTGGTGGCTTCCCCTATTTTGACTAGGTAGATTGTATCAGTGAGCCAGTTTGCTACCCATCTGGTAACATATGGATTGATGCCTAGTTGAGAGAGTTTATCTGTTATACCCAAGTGGGGAACAGTACTGAAGGCTTTGGCTAGGTCAAGGTAGGCAGTGTGCACCATCTTCCCCACGTCCATAGCTTTGGTGACTGGCTCAAAGAATTTGACCAAATTTAACAGGCATGGCCTCCTCTTGATGAAACCAGACTGTATGGGATCAAGTTTTTTTGAGGTTGCCAATGTCCTTGTTAACGAGGTCCAAATCCACTCCATGGCCTTTCAGTATAGGCTAGTTAGGCTGATGGGTCTATAATTTCCTGGATCAGTGGATGCTCCACCTTTGTACAAAGGGATGACAACAGCTGTCCTCCACTCAGCTGGGATGAAGCCGGTGGTCAGGTTTTGGTTGAATAGGGTGCCTAATGATGCTGCACGTTCCTGCCTGAGTTCATGTAGGATGCAACCCAGGATGTTATCGGGTCCCATGGAGGCTGTATTTTCTGCCTTTGAGAGGGCAGTGATGACTTGCTCCATAGAGATAAGGGGAGGGGGGCAGGTTCTGGGGATGCCTTGATTTACTGATGGGCGGACAGAGGGGTGAAGTTTTTACTGAACCTGTCTGCTGACAGGTTGGCTATATCTACTGTGTTTGTGTATGTGGTGTCCTCAACCACCAGTTCTGAGCAGATCTGAGTGCTTCCTTTGAGATTCCAGACATATGTGAAGAAGTTCTTATGATTGTCTTTAGCAGATGTGGCCAGTTTGGATTCAAAGTTTGCTTTGGAGGATTTCAATAGTGCTCTTATTAGCTTGTTTAGGCTAGGGAGAGATTGCCTCCAATTAGGCACCTGCTCCTTCTTGGTCCTGGACAGCATTATTTTCCATTTATTATAGAGTTTATTTATTGCAGATGTCCACCAGACAAGTTTATGCTTCCTTGAGGAGGAGGATTTTGTCCTGTCGGGTATTCCTGATTCCATGCAGCTATATAAATGCCTGTATAGTACTTTGGTGTAGGTGTGGACATATGTGCCAGTACCTATGGAGGGGGAGGGGGATGTGAAGCTGTTTAGACTTTCCTACAGGAGGTTGTAATCCTGTTTGGAGAAGATTTTTTGTTTGACCCTAGCTGGAGCAGGGGTCAGGGGAGATGGTGACTTCGAAAGTAACCGCTTTGTGGTTGGATGTTACCAGGGAGGATAACACTGTAGGGATGCTGCAGTGGTTACTACTCATGTTGGTTAATACCAAGTCCAACATATTTTCACCTCTTGTGGGGTGTTGATCAGCTGGTCCAAGGCATTTGCATTGATGAAATCAAGGAATCTCTGGGCATTTGTGTTTTGGCATACGTAGTTCTTCCAGTCTATGGTTGGATAGTTAAAGTCACCCAGGATCAGGGTAAAGGGTTGAACCTTCATAGATTTGAAAAAGTCCAGATAGGTGGAGTGGGCATCCTGAATCAAAGTTGGGGGCCTGCAGCTAGCTATGATTTGAATTAGGGGTCTTGTCAATGGTTAACTACATCTGGAATGTCTTCTGTGCATCATGCTGTTTGACCAGCTTGGAAGTGTGTATGTCTTTTATATATATTGCAACTCCATCTCCTTTTGCTTTGCTGCCCATGGTTTGGGGTCTGAATGTATGATACAATGAGTAACCTCATATGGGTGGGGTGATCTCCGCATCTTTGAACCAGGTTTCTGTGACTGCACAAATGTCAGCATCTTCCAGGATCAAGAATGCTTGCAATGAATACAATTTCTTGTTTAGACTCCAAGTGTTTAGCAACATGACCTTTAATTTGCATTTTGATGAAATTTTCATGTTGGTAGTTTTGACCTCATGGCATTGCCTAAAAAAGGCATTATGTGAGAGACAAGAGCCTTTGCCAGATGCCTGAAGCCCAAGAGAGACAGATGTAGGCCATCTCTGGCAAAGCAATGTGGTTACCTCTGGCAAAGCATTGTATTGATATATATATATATATATATATATATATATATATATATATATATACACTGTATATACTGTATGTATATATATATATATATATATATATATATATATATATATATATATATGTCTATATTACAATCTCGAAATTACGGAACATCGAATACAACATGGTCGACACCATATTATCAAAGTTCCGTAACTTCAAAAATAAAAAAAATTTTTAAACATCACATACTTACCCTAACGGGTTTAAGCAGGGGGGCAAGCCCCCCTGCACCCCCACACCCCCCGCAACTTAAATATACCAACTCTGAGATCGCACTTTAACATAGTATGGTGCGGAAAGGGAAGATTTCCCTTTCCTACATTGTAACGCGATCTCGGAGTTGGTATATTTAAGTAGCGGGGGGTATGGGGGGGCAGGGGGGGCTTTGCCTACACTCGTTAGTTTTTTTTTCTACAAATATTTTTATTGTGTTTCAATTGTTTAATAGTTTGATGCATGATGTTCGATGTTTATGCATTTGAACTATTAAACATTCGAGATTATAATATAGACCCCTGTATATATATATATATATATATATATATATATATGTTTATAAAACATGTATGTATGTATGTGTTTGTGTGTGTGTGTGTGTATATATATATCTACACACACACACACACACACACACACACACACATATATGTATATATATATATATATATGGGTCTAGGACAGTCTACCAAAAGACTGTTTCACCGAAAGTGAAATGGGCTGTCACAGTTTCGCGAAAGCACTTTTTAACGAAAAAAGTGCTTTCGCGAAACTTTTGTAAAAGTACAAGGAATCGGGGGTAAGTGGTAGTGGGCGAGATCGGACTACAGTGGGGATAAGGGAATATTTCCTTTTCCCCACTGTAGTACGATCTCAGAGTGAGAATATAAAAGTAGGGGTGTGTGTGTGTGTGTTTTTTTTTTGTTTTTGTGTATGTGTGTGTGTGTGTGTGTGTGTGTGTGTGTGTGTTTTACCTTCCGTTTACCGAAACTGCTTTTTTCGGTGAAAACAGTTTCGGTAAAAGGTGTTTGGTAGGGTTGGGTTTGAACAGTTGGTCTTTCGATCAACTGTCCTAGATCCATATATATATATATATATATATATATATATATATATATATATATATATATATATTTATTTATTTATATATATAATATACATATATACATATATAATTTATTTATTTTATTTATTTATTTTATTTGACATTTGTTTACCAGGGTGGTCTGACTGGGTCTACAGAACCCATTTTCAGCAGAGGCCAGGGGAGAAAAGCTTCACATACAGTACAATACAAATACAGTATAATCCAATACTATACAATTACAATAATTTACAAAAATAAGCTGAAAGAACAAACTATGTTACAAGATGTTGCAATATATTACTACACATCTAGACAATTCTACAGAATTAAAACATTACAGACAATAATAATCACTCTCACGATACACAATGTAGATAGTGTCCAAAAAAAGAGTATGTAGATCGTGCAATGTGTGACATTGACTGTTACAGTACACGAAAATAGAATGTTAGTTTCAGTTAGGAAAATAGCAGCCAGAAAGTTAGTGATGCAGACATATAGTGAGAGAGTTAAGAAGAATAGAAGCAATAAAGCCAGAGCAGTAGCTTAAGGATATGGTATAGAAAGAGAGAAGGAGTTAGAAGAGCCTCAGGATCTTGCAGTCTGTGAGGGACTAAAATGTGACAGAAGAAAAGGATGAGGCTAGTGTGGAAGAAGAGGAAGAGCTGAGCATTAGGCAGGCTTTATGCAAGCACAGAGCCATGAATTTTTGAGATGATGTTTTAAATGGGTTAGGCCAGGTATAGACCTGGTAGCTAGAGGTAGTGAATTCCACAGTATAGAGACAGAGTATGAATACAGAGAGTGACCTGGTTTTCATGTGGGTTTTAAGATAGCTAAGAGATTTTTGTCTTCTGATCATGGGGATTGATTTGGTGTGTAGGATGTAACTAGATTGGCTAGTGCAGTGCAGGCGGTAGGCTTGAAAATAAGGTTGTGCAAGGTGGATAGCTGAATAAAGGCAAGTTGGTTGGGGAGTTCAAACCAGTTTAATTCTAGGAGTGGTTTACAGTGGTGTGTGTGATATTTAGAGTTAGTGGTAAACTTGGCAACTTTGTTGTAGCACTGTTCCATCTTGCTTAGGGTAGAAGTTTGTAAGCTAGTTAAGATAGGGGCACCATAAAGAAGGAGGGAAGTAAAAATGTTTTTGCAAGGGTGGTTTTGGTTGCTGCAATAAAGAAAATGTCTGTTTCTATATAAGAGTCCCAGTTTTTGATGAGTTTTCTTTATATTCTGCTGTATATGGGGATCAAATGAAAGTTTATTGTCAATGATAACACCTAGAGGTTTGGTTTCCTGCACTATTTCTATGACAGTGTTGCCAGATGCAAGGATGTTGAAATGATCATTGCCAGGGGAGGTGTTTTGGGGATGAAAGAGCACTAGTTTTGTCTTCTTTGAATTAAGAAAGATTTGAGTATTTCTTAGCCAGAATTCAACTGCAGTAAAGGACTGTTGAGTTTTAGAAAGTAGTTCTGGGAGTGATTGAGCAGTGCAGATTATGGTAGAATTATCAGCTTATTGAATGAGGGTCCCAGGGTGAGAGGCAGTGTGAAGGTTGTGAAAATGTTGAAGAGTAGTGGTCCTAGGATAGGGCCTTGAGGGCCTCCAGCAGGGTTGTGGAGAAAGGGTGAGAGTTTATTGGAAAATTTCACTGCTTGTTTACAATCTTTGAGGTAGCTCTGAAACCATTTTACTGTGTTACGTGAGAAGCCTAAGTTAGACAGTGTGTTCAAAAGTAAGGGGTGAGACACTGTGTCAAAGGCCTTGGAGAGATCAAGGAATACTGAGGCTGTATAGCATCCTGCATCACTGGCCTTGTTCACGGTGTCTGTGAAAGATAATAGGACTATAGCTGTGCTGTGGCTAGGTCAGAGGCCATGTTCAGTTTTGGTTAAAAGATTATTTTGCAATAGATATTGCATTACCTGCTGATGGATATCTCTCTCGAGAATTTTGGATATGGGTGACAAGATGGATATAGGACGGAAATTGGATGGATCTAAAGAGTTGCCTCCTTTGTGGATGGGGGTGATGTGAGATTGTGTCCATATGGCAGGTACTTCTGATTCAAATAAAGACCTGTTTATAAGGATAATGATTGGGTAGGCGACTGAGTTAGCAGTCAGTTTCGGGTAGTATGGTGAGAGACTGTCAGCTGAGGTAGAGCAGGGTTTTAATCTCTGTATCATTTTCTTTAATGGTGTCAGTGGGTATGGGCTGAAATGAGAATGGGGTTTGTATGCCATTTTGTTGAATAGGGGGTTAATAACGACAGGGTTAGAAGCAGTTGATGGTCTGGGGTTGGTGTCTGAGTAGGTTAAAGAGTAGGGGAGGGTCAGTATTGGAGGTGTTAGTTAGTAGGTCCGAAACTGATTTTATGAAGTGCTTGTTAAAGTTTTTGACTATTTGTGATGGAGGGGTATCAGGTGATAGGGAGTGCTGTTCATTTCTTCCAGGGTTAATTAGAGACGATATGGAGTGCCAAATTTTACTGGGGTTGATTTCAGGCTGGAGTTGAAGCTGGGAATAATATGACTACTTATTTCTGTTGATTAGTTTTGTCACTTTGTTACGTAGAGTTTTGAAATTAACATGATTTTGTTCATTCTTGTTTTGTTTCCAGGTTGACCAGGCTAGGTCCCTTTGCTTCATCAGGTGTTTACATTCCTTAGAGAGCCATGGTGCTGAATTCTTTTTGATTATATAGTGTATTAAGTATGTGAAGGAAGGTGTTATTAAAGTATAGTACAACATTGTTAAAGGGTAGTTGTTTACGGGGTGTCCAGTCTATTTCCTGTAGGAGATTGTTGAATTTATGCTGACAAAATTTATTTGAGTTGCTAACTGATTTTATAGTGTGTAGTCTTAATTGTTGGGAGTTTTCACTAAGGGAATAAACTGGTAGATGCTTGCTCAGGGAGCTAAACAGTGTACCAGAAGAGGGGTAATTGGCAGGGTGGGATACTAGGATCCAGTCTAGGGTGGATTGGCAGGTAAGATCTTTGCTGTATCTTATTGGGGTATTGATAAGCTGAGAAAAAACATACAGATTTATAATATTTGTGGGGAGTGGGAAGCTATGGTTTGCCAATCTATATTTACATCTCCTAAGTTTATTTTTTCAAGGTTTATCATTTGAGATGTCCAGGATAAAATATTTTCCAACACTGGTATACTGTTACTTGGTGGGATATATATTCCTATTATGCAAATTCTTTTTGATATGTTGAGGTTCGAAAAAAGAGATTAGTACCTCAGCACTGGAAAAGATGGGTATATTACTGGCGTAGAGTGCGATGTTGCGCATAGAGGGATATAGAAGTGCTATTCTTCCCCCTTTTCTTCTTAGATCTATCTCTTCTAGTTATTGCAAAGTTTAGCGGTATTATTCCTCAGTCTTTTGCATTGGGTGTAGCTATGTTTTGGTAAGGACTAGTATGTCAGGCTTATTTTGATCAATCCAGGCATGCAGTGGGGATATTTTATTACATATACTTCTAAGGTTCAGAGTAAGTATGTTTAAATCTTTGGGGTTACTCTTCTGGTTAGGATTAGAGGGTGGGCCAGGGTTAGGATGTATGTCTCCACATTTGAGTACATAGGTCATGAAGAATGAGTACCATGGGAAGTGTGTTTTATTCCTAGTGATGGTACTGGTGTTAAGAAACCTAAATTGTTTTATTCCTGCCTCTGGTACCACCTTACTCACTCCTTGTCTCTCTGAATTTATTCTTATCTTTCTTCCCTTCTCCCCACTCCCTTCTCCCCACTGGTAAGCCCCTGACCTCCTCTTATACCTTACCTTGAACTTACCTTCTAAATCTCTGATTGTTTTCTCACTACCTGCCTTCTTACTTCACTACTTGGCTCTTCCCCCCTACCTCCTGACCTTCCACTGTGCTATAGTTGCACACTATTCAGTATTCTGTTTTACCTTCTCTCTCCATCTAATCTCCCTTACTTACTTCTTCCCCCCTCCCTACGCATCTCACTCAATACCCCATTATACTATCTGCTTCTATCTTACTTCTTCCCCATGTCTTCCTTTCCTCCCAGCTCCTACATTCATATTCATATACCTCACTCCTTCCCCTTTTCCTCTCTGTACCTACACGCACACACCTACCTAACCCCCACCACTCTTTCAACATCCAGTTGTGTTCCCAAACCTATTTATCCACCCTCGCCCTCAGGGCGCCATTTTGAAATCCCTAGCCCCACTCCCGGCTGCTGTGCATCCCTGGTGGTAGCGTTCGCACTTGTAACTCTCCTGCCATGGTAAACCTCCCCAGATACTGTGCCCCTCGGGCTGGTCAAGACCTACAGAAATAACAGACTTCATACTCAAACTCTGCTACCTCATCCAAGCGCAGAAAAAGACCACTGTCGTCCCTGTGCTGTACTGGCCTAGGAAGCAGGAACTGTAGTTAAAAACTTGTAACCCTCCTGCCAGGGTAAACCTCCCCAGATACTGTGCCCCTCGGGCTGGACAAGACCTACAGAAATAGACTTCGTACTCAAACTCTGCTACCTCATCCCAGCGCAGAAAAAGACCACTGTCATCCCTGTGCTGTACTGGCCTAGGAAGCAGGAACTGTAGTTAAAAAGTATGTGTAACCTGCTCCTTATCTCCTACAACTGCAACTAATTCCTGTTTTATTAGTTTAAGGGAGCAGTCCCTATCGGGAATACCAGCAGCCATAGTCTCCCACTCACTATCCTCTATACCATCCATTAATCTAACCTCTAACTCTCCCCCTGGCTTTCTATTGTTTCCTCTCCTCTCCCTACAACTCTCCCAATCTCCCCGTGATATCTCTATTGATGTTACAAGGAATAACCACTAGAGGGCAGTATAACATTGTGACCTACCAGTTACATTGTTCCTACAAAACAAGTCCTCAAACCTAAATTGTTTTATTCCTGCCTCTAGTACCACCTTACTCACCTTTTGTCTCTCTGAATCTATTCTTATCTTTCTTCCCTTCTCCCCACTGGTCAGCCCCTGACCTCCGCGTATACCTTACCTTGAACTTACCTTCTAAATCTCTGATTGTTTTCCTCACTACCTGCCTTCTTACTTCACTACTTGGCTGACCTAAGTCTAATGAGCCAGATGACATACGTTTGATGAGCCAGCTGACCTAAGTCTGGTGAGCCAGGTGACCTAAGTTTGATGAGCCAGGTGACCTACGTTTGATGAGCCAGCCCAGCACCTGAGGAGCTGGTGGGGGGTGGGAAATCATGTGGTATTTTACCAGCCCTCAAGTCACAGTTGAGGGAAGGAGTTTTCAGCACAGAATGATAGCCATTAGTTAAGATACTGAGGATTTCTTTCTCTACCATAGCAATACTGATACATGTACCACCAGATACTTTCTGGGTTAATGGCCTTAAGTCATTGCATATCTGGTGTTGGAATGCGGGTATGGCCAGAGCATTAAAAAATTCCTATATCAGCGAATATGACTACATTAGTAGAATGTCTCAGTCTTTCTGAATACTGGATAAATATCTGATCAGGTCTGGGTGGTGAGGGGGACCCTTGGAATCTGAGCGTGAGGAGAAGCACCAATGACAGTTCATAGTCAGCTGCGTAGGGAAAGATCTTCAAAAAGGTGTGTCTGGGGATTTTCTTTATATATTAATTTCATGACTTTTTAATATTATATTTAGTTTACCTTTTCTTAGAAATCTGCTCTTGATAGCTGTTTAATTAGGGGTTATCAGCAGTGGACTTACTCATTTAGGTAATAATAGAGTAATTAATCTATAGCAATATTCAGTATAAAACCAGGACAATAACATGAGAAAAGATGTGGATCTCCCCTTTTTTACTAACCCCCCCCCCCCAGAAATGTAGGTCTCCTCCCTTCTGTGAGGAAGCTGGAATACTGATCCTGTGGTCCATTACCATCAACATAAATATGGGTGAAAAACATCCCTGAATATGTTGTAGAACTTTTTTTAAATGAGTCATGCTATGATGTTTTCCTGTGGATTTCTTGAGTGATTTGGCCTACACATTAGTTAATTAGCATAAATGTTGAAATAAAAGTTGTCTAGTATAGAAGCAATTTTGGATCTTGATATGTGCAATACCTTATAGTAGTCTACGAAAGCTTCCAAGAACTTGAATAGTGCTGCCAAAAATTCATAATAAACTGGATGGTTTAGCTTATAAAAAAGAAGGTAGATGTAATTCTATAGTCCTGTCCATGCCTCAGATCTTGGGTAATTAGTACACAGAAACTAATTTCTTAATAGAAGGCAGTAGAAATTTAGACCATTATCCTCATATCATTAGCGCCAAAAAAAAAAACATTGTGACACACTTTTGAAACTTGAGAATGTATTACAGCAGTTCCATGATTTAAAGTGTTGAGAGACAGCCTTACAAGACTATCTGCAAATATATAGAGCTGAGTATATTTTTCTGTATTATTCTGTATTATAGAGCTAAATTGTTGCTTAGATATCTGTTGTCTTAGTGTTCTGTAAATATACAGAGATCAGTATATATTTTTTTGGTTTTATAATTTGCACTCTGATTCTGCACATCTCTGTTGAAACTTTCTTCCCCACCCCACCCTCTCATTTTGGTTTTTATTGCTTGTGTGTTGTTAACTCAAGGTTCCCTTAATTTGAACTGTTAATAGCAGCAGTCTGCATTTAAAGTGTTGAGAGACAGCCATACAAGACTATCTGCAAATATATAGAGCTGAGTATATTTTTCTGTATTATTCTGTATTATAGAGCTAAATTGTTGCTTAGATATCTGTTGTCTTAGTGTTCTGCAAATAATTATCTGCTTTTACTGTATTTGTGTTTCTTCCTACTTTATTTTGCTTTTGCGTCATCTTAAATGTACTCAATTGTATTTATTACTGCTTGGTGTAACTCATTCTAAGCCTTTTAGTTTAAGCACTTGGGCTTCAGACCAGTTGTTTTACATTAGGAAGGTTTGTGGTCTGCACTGTACAGGTAGCTTACATCCTTCTAAGTTGGGAACTGCTGATTGAGGGCTCAGTGTCTGTTATTCTAAAAGTGTATTAATTCTGTTTTAAGCACTTGGGCTTCAGGCCAGTTATTTTACATTAAAAGGGTTTGTGGTCTGCACTCTTGTGGGAGGAGAGGCTGGACTCTGCCTTTCTAGCTAGGAATTTCTGGTTAAAGGCTTATAGTGCCTGCATATCTAAACTGCTTCTTACTGAAATTGGTACACCTTGTTTGCTGTAGCATAGACTAGATCCAGGCCTGCTGAATCTAGCTTTGTTTGTATAACTTGAGCACTAATCCAGGCATTCTTTAAAGTATTCAATTGTATTTATTACTGCTTGGTAGTAACTTGATTAAAGTGTAGCTATCATTCTAAGTCTTTTGGATTAAGCACTTGGGCTTCAGACCAGTTGTTTTACATTAGGAAGGTTTGTGGCCTGCACTGTGGTGGCGGGACAGGTAGCTCACATCCTTCTAAGTTGTGAACTGCTGATTGAGGGCTCAGTGTCTGTTATTCTAAAAGTGTATTAGTTCTGGTTTAAGCACTTGGGCTTCAGGCCAGTTATTTTACATTAAGAAGGTTCGTGGTCTGCACTCATGTAGGAGAAGAGGCTGGACTCTGCCCTTCTGAGCTGGGAATTTCTGGTTAAAGGCTTATAGTGCCTGCATATTTGAACTGTTTCTTACTGAAATTGGTACACCTTGTTTGCTGTAGCATAGACTAGATCCAGACCTGCTGAATCTAGCTTTATTTGTATGCTTGTTGTTTGTTTGCTTGTCATTTCCCTGAAACGCTAATTCCACCTACAACGCAGCTTTTCAGCGCTTCTGTGGATCCCTAGTGATATCTGCATTGCTTACTGTACTTATTTCCTTGTTTCACTTGAAAGAAAGTTACTGTTTGTCATTTTTGCATTTACGTTACCTGTAACACATTGTAGTTAAGTTACCTGGCACTTGCTCACTAAAGCAATTATATAAGTCAGCACTAAAATATTAAAAGCACTACACCCTCACAAACTCCCCTTGAGTACCTCGTTCCCCACTGGCCCTTTTTTTTCAATTATAAAGGAATTCCCAATACTATTCTAGCATGTCCAAAGGTCAGTTGTCAATCTCCTCTCCGGTCCAGCTGGTGAATCTGGGAATCTTGAGGCAATGTTACAACTGCCTCATGTACACAGACAACCCTCTCCTCCTCCCAACAAATTCCAACACATGTGAGAGATGCAGCCATATAGCCATACTGGAGGCTAAGCTCTCTCAACTCAGTACTGGTGAAACCAGTCAGGAGGAGAAGGAAACCACACTCACTACAATTCCAGTCTCACATAGACCTACCACAACAGCAAACCAAACACATAAACACACAAAAACATACTCGGGGGCTCTAAATAAAAATCTGCCTAAGCAGCAGAGACCTCCAAAGCAGACACCCAAGCAACCGCTACCCCAAAACAAAACACGTGCAACACATAGCTCACAAAGCCAGTGTGCCGAACAGTCACAGCCCTTAAGGCTAAACAACACACCTGATACACTTGTAATAGGTGACTCTATCATCAGGCACACTGATGTCCCGCTCACCAGGCTGAACAAGGAGAAGGTCATGGTGAGCTGCCTGTCGGGCGCTAGGATCCGTCACATAACACAAGCACTCAGGTCACTCCAAGGCAAGTACAAATATGACTCAGTCATTGTCCATGCTGGTGTGAATGACCTGAGACGTACCTCCCTGGACTACATGAAAAGAGACATAGAGGAGCTCTCTGAGCATGTAGCCCAGGCCGGTATGACCCTGACCTTGAGTAGCATCTTACCCTCACCAAGAATGATGCCACAATATAAAGACAAGATGATCAATTTCAACAATTGGCTTAAGTATTGGTGTCATTCAAAAGGGATCCAATGCCTGTCAGCCTGGGATGACATGCTCGACAAGCCACGATGCTTCGCTAGGGACGGCTTGCACCTGTCACCCCTGGGCTTTCGGATATTGGCAATGGCTCTTGCTACCCCCATAGTGCCTTTTTTAGGCAAGGCTCAAAAGACAAACCCACCTCCATAGGTATCACAAGGGATAAGAAACTAAGAGTAATGCTACTCAACGCCAGAAGTCTAAACCTCAAGATGCATGCACTCAAAACTCTCCTTAGCATGGAGAACATCGATATCTGTGCAGTAACAGAAACCTGGTTCAAGGCTCCCGAGAGCACCCCAGCACTACCAGGTTATACCTCATACCATGCTTTTCGGCCCCAAAACTTGGACCGAACCACAAAAGGAGGGAGAGTATCAATATTGATCAAAGATACCCACACCTCCAGGTTGGTGGCACAGCACAAAGCATCAGAGACTATCCATGTGCAACTAACAGTGGGTAAAACTGCCTTCCAGTTTATAGCCTGCTACAGACCACCCTCTCAAACCCAGGAACCCCACTCGGCCTTCCTGAGAACACTGGAAAATATGAAGGTCTCTCCAAACACCATTATATTGGGTGACTTCAACTACCCAAACATAGACTGGGAGCATTACTCTAGCTCCAACACCCTAGCCCAAAGGTTCCTAGAATTTATAAACTCAAATGCTATGGAACAACTTGTTACCACTCCCACAAGAGGGGAAAACATACTGGACCTGATCATCACCAGCATGGGGACTCTATGCTCCAGACCAGAAGTGTATCCCTCACAGGTAAGATCAGACCATAAACTAATCTCACTGGATATTCACATTCTGACTCCACCCCCTGCCCTGAAAACCACAGTGAAAAAGTTCTCTAAAGCAAATTTCACACTCCTCAAAACCGAGATGGAATCCTTCAAAGCCCCCGGGCCTGTGGAAAATACGGCCCAGACCGCAGAATCCTTTATAAACGCATTCTATGAACACCTTCAGGAATGCATGGATCATGCAATCCCAAATAAAACCAAGACCCAATCCTCCAAAGGCAGACGTCCTGTCTGGTGGACCCAGCCATAAACAAACTATACAATAGAAGGAGGAAGCTACTACATGATAGAGCAAAATCCCAAAAAGGGAAGGCATCTCTGATCAGTATTAGCAAAAAACTATGGGCACTCATAAAATCGTCTAAGACCAGCTTCGAGAGAAAAATTGCACAGGACACTAAGGATAATCACAAGGCTTTCTTTAGTTATGTTAGGAACCTGGGTGGGAATTCCCAGATATGCTCAGAATTAGTCCAAAATGACAAAAAATACACCGAACCCACAGACATTGCCAACATCCTAGCTGATAGGTTCAGCGCAAACTTCTCCTCCCATCCCCACCAAAAGGGCAAATATCTATCCCAGCAGAGTGCTGCCCCCCTGACATCTCAGATGCTCAGGTAAGAGCTGCCCTCTCCAAAGCAAAAAACACAGCATCAATGGGACCAGACGGTGTCCCGGGCTGCGTCCCACATGAATTCCAAGAAGAGCTAAACCCAAACATAAAACTGTTCAATCTCAGCCTTACTACAGGATATGTACCCAAAGAGTGGCGTACAGCAACAGTGGTCCCTCTCCACAAAGGTGGTGCCTCAACGGATCCTGGAAACTATCTCCCCATAAGCCTGACTAGCTTGGTCTGCAAAGCTATGGAAAGGATCATCATGGACCTCATAAATAAAGATATTGGAGACCTACAAACACTGGATCCTACCCAGTTCGGCTTTGTTAAGGGCAGATCCTGCCTCTTAAACCTAGTTGATTTCTTTGAAACAGTCACCAAGGCCATTGACGAGGGGAAGGTGGTCCACACAGCCTACCTGGACCTCAAAAAAGCCTTTGATACAATACCCCACTTGGGCATTATAGATAAGCTCACCAGCTTAAATATAAACCCCTATATCACTAGATGGGTTGCAAACTGGCTCAAGGACAGAACCCACATGGTTAGAATTGCTGGAGCCATGTCAGACTCCAAACCAGTTACAAGTGGCGTCCCACAAGGCTCAGTCCTGGGACCTCTCTTGTTCGGTATATATTTCCTGGAGGTACAGGCCAACATGGAAGGACTGTGGCACACCAAGTTCACAGATGACTGCAAACTGGGCGCCATAATCGACTCTCCAGCCGACACAAGCATCCTCCAAAAGGGCCTCATAGAAACAGAAAACTGGTGCCAGAGCCATGGCCTCAAGCTAAACACCAAAAAGTGTATAGTCATCCCCTTTGGCAAAAACAAAGTGCCCACAAATTACCACATAGGTGGTAATCCATTAAGTACAGAAGAAGTAATTAGGGACCTGGGGACCCAAGTTGATAGCAATCTCTCATTTGACAACCACGTGGCCAAAGTGGTTAGAAAAACATTTTATATAGCCCACCTAATCATGAAGGGATTCACATCTAGATCAGGGGAGGTCATCGTGCCTCTTTACTCATCCCTCATCAGGCCCATAATTGAGTACAATGCCCCTTTTGGGATGTACCTTACCAGACACCTGCAGCAACTGGAAAGACCCCAAAAGTACCTCACCAAGAGGATCAAAGGGCTCAAACAGATGCCATATGCTGCCCGGTTAAAGAAACTCCAGCTCTACTCAGTGGCATACTGCCTGCTCAGAGGCGATCTGTGCCTGACGTACAAAGCCATGTCCAACCCCGAATTAATGGACATGCTGCACCTCAAAAAATCCAAATCCCATTGAGCTACACATTCAAGAGACATGAACCTCAGCACTGAAATAAATAGGACATGATGGAGGGACGGATTCATAACCCAGAGGCTCCCTTCACTCTGGAATAAAATCCCAGTCCAGGTTAGGCAGAGTCCCTCATTGACTTTCTTCAAGAGGAATCTTGATGAGTGGAAGGGAGATCGTAGGTTTACCCCGGCTATCACTTCTGTGTCACTGTTAGACAGAGGCACAGTATACTAACCTCGAAAAAGGGCATAGCAAAATTAATTTAAAATGGGTGGCGAAAGCCAAACACACTCTGGCTAGGCTTATAAATGCCCTAGGGCAGATAGTCTAGTATGAACCTATGAACCTATGAACCTATAAGAAGTAACACTTTATTTATCTGTAGTCATCCCAAGCCTTTAGATGATGTATGATTGAAAATGAAAAAAAAAGGTGTAGTAGTTGACTTATTCAAGTCTGATAAATTGGTAAGGAAGAGCAATGTGTAGTGCATTGTTGTCAAAGTCAGAAGTCTATTCAATTTACAAACAGGAAGACCATTGGACCAAAGTCAGTGGATTACAAAGTTTAATAAGACAGCTGGCCATTTCAGGATCCAGCCATCCACAATGCAAATTGGTTGCAGTTGTGTGCCCAGTAGTGAAATTGTCAATCAATTATAAATTTGACCAAACAAATCAATAAATGCCTAAAAAACATGATTTATTATTAAAACTTAGGCCTTTGACTATCCATTTTTGACCATTTCTAGAATGGGCTTTTACCCCTTGGCCAAAAGCTGAAAAGGCATTAGTAAAATCAAGTATGGTGGAAAAAAGCTTTTAGGAGATAAACTCATTATTAACCTGAGAAATTAGCCAACATACTGAATCCTTTAGGAGGATTTAATAATTGTTTAAAACAAAGTTGATTTTTACAGCATATATGTTACTCAAAGTGCACTGTCATGAAAATATTACTTTATTTGTGCAGTCTGAGATGTTGTGAATCTTAAAACTACATGAAATATTTGCTCTTTTACAGTTACAATGGTCATAATATAATTTATCGTAGAAAGGCACCTAATGAATCCTTGTTCTTTGATAAGCAAATGGCTTAAACATGCTGTCACTAATTTTGTTTCTTCTTAATTGGAATGTGTTACAGACGTCTTTTTACAGTATATATTTTACTCCAAATGTACATTGTCATTATGAAACATTGTTATACTTGTTTGTGCACACTTAGATGTTGTGGCACTTTGTATTATACAAATAATTTGCTGCTTTACAGTTAACAATGGCCACTGATAATTTTTTATGTACAGAAGCACCCATGGAATCCTTGACTTACTCTCCAGTAGGTGATACAGTTTTTAAAGTTTGTTCTACTTAAACTTGCCCTGTGGTGTTTGACTTGATACAGTTATTAATATTTTTCCCCAAAAGAATAGAATCTAAAGTGAATAACTTTTCTTAAATAATGGAGCACGTCCTCCTGGTGTACAGCTTTTTAAGAATGTTGCACTCTGTTCCTAGAGTTTAGAAATCATTTTCAATCAATATAACCACAGTTAAGAATTCTAGGGTTATCAAAGGGAGGAGTTATAGGATTAGCATGGCCTCTGTTAATGTCTGGTATCTCACAGAGGCATTATCAGCAGGTCTTGTAGCAGGAAACTTTACACTGGAGACCCTAAACATTTTTTGCAGCTTATATATTTAAATTAAAATGTGCTGTATACTTTTTTCTTGATTTTTTTCTGCAATGTTGCATAGGCCAATTACATGACAAATAGTAGTTCACCGTAGTGCAGTCTGTCACATCCAGCATACTCTGCTTCTGAACTGTTTTCTGCTTTCTAATTTTCTGCAGATTTTTGGACTTTCATTTTGTTCATTCATTTGGATAGACAAAACATTTTGTATTTCTATTTCCTCTTTCTCCATGTTCTATTCGGTTTAAGTCTAGTACATTTTGACATTTGACATTTCAGATTTCCTTAATCTACATTTAGCTTTACAGACAAGCATAACCTAGAAAGGTGACTGCTAAATCCCTTGATGGTAAGAATGATTTTTCATATTGTATGATTCAAGGCCTTTTGCTCAATGAACTCTGCTATTCATCTATCACTGTAAGTTAACATATTCTGGATATCCTGATTTGCGTGCTCATTGGAACTCTTGCTATGACTGTCATGATTTTCCATGAAACACTTATATCTCTGGTCATGTAGAGTTTCATCTGTTGTCTGGACATCGTTTTCTTACTTGACAATGTTTGCATAAATTAAGATATGTCATTATTATTATTGTTTCTTTGACAGTCTACATTCACATTTAACATTTTTATACTTAGAAGTTTCTTTTCTGTTTTGGTGTGCTCACCATGGTCTATTTTGAGGTTGTACCGTGAATCATACCTGACATGTCTCTGGCATGAAGGTAAAAAATGATAGTGGTATCTCCATTCAGGGCTAACCTTGGCTAAATGGAATCCCAAGCAAAAAAATGAAAGCCCCCCCCTCTTGCTGCCCCCTAGTTCCTCCTGCACCACAGTGGTTTCCCACACTCCAAGTCACCCTACCTTCCCCCTTCCTATTATATGTCTTGTTTTCCTCATCCCAGCCTTGTCACACTATTCAAATTGCTATTTTCTTGTTTTTCATACTCTTAGCCTTTAGGTTTTCCACTGTCCTTTCAACATACCTTAACTGGGCAAAACTGTACTGTAACGATAAGTAAATAACTGAATTAAGGGGGGACTGGGGCTGCTAGGACTCAGAATCCATGGAGTTTCAGATACTCTAACATGCATTCCACAAACTTGATCCAGTGATGACTTGAGCAAAATTTATGACTAAGGAAAGAAATTCAGTCTTATTTACTTTTAAGGAAGGGTTGAGTCCAAGGCTAACATTTAAAGATGACAAAGTATTTCTCAAATAAACTGAGAAGGCAAATGCTTGTGAGGATATAAATCTCAGCTTTGGCCAGCTAACAACTTGGTTATATTCAACTGGACGTATAAGAGAATTTAAGTACCTTTATCTGCACTTTTTAAAAAAAAAAAATATACAGTATTTAATTTGATTTAAGCTGTGTATGAAGGAGTGTTGAAGGAATACTGAAGTTATTCTGCTCTTCAGTAACTTGAACTGAAGCTAGTGTTGGCTGAATTTTGTTATTTGCTAGTAATTACAGGTGTGGGGGTAGCCACATTCTTTGATTTCCTGTCCTTGCATATTTAACTGCTGTATTGTGAAATAATTCCTGCTTTAAAATCTCAGCTTTGGCCAGCTAACAACTTGGTTATATTCAACTGGACGTATAAGAGAATTTAAGTACCTTTATCTGCACTTTTTTTTAAAAAAAATACAGTATTTAATTTGATTTAAGCTGTGTATGAAGGAGTGTTGAAGGATACTGAAGTTATTCTGCTCTTCAGTAACTTGAACTGAAGCTAGTGTTGGCTGAATTTTGTTATTTGCTAGTAATTACAGGTGTGGGGGTAGCCACATTCTTTGATTTCCTGTCCTTGCATATTTAACTGCTGTATTGTGAAATAATTCCTGCTTTAAAATCTCAGCTTTGGCCAGCTAACAACTTGGTTATATTCAACTGGACATATAAGAGAATTTAAGTACCTTTATCTGCACTTTTTTAAAAAAAATACAGTATTTAATTTGATTTAAGCTGTGTATGAAGGAGTGTTGAAGGAATACTGAAGTTATTCTGCTCTTCAGTAACTTGAACTGAAGCTAGTGTTGGCTGAATTTTGTTATTTGCTAGTAATTACAGGTGTGCGGGTAGCCACATTCTTTGATTTCCTGTCCTTGCATATTTAACTGCTGTATTGTGAAATAATTCCTGCTTTAAAATCTCAGCTTTGGCCAGCTAACAACTTGGTTATATTCAACTGGACGTATAAAAGAATTTAAGTACCTTTATCTGCACTTTTTTTAAAAAAAAAATACAGTATTTAATTTGATTTAAGCTGTGTATGAAGGAGTGTTGAAGGAATACTGAAGTTATTCTGCTCTTCAGTAACTTGAACTGAAGCTAGTGTTGGCTGAATTTTGTTATTTGCTAGTAATTACAGGTGTTGGGGTAGCCACATTCTTTGATTTCCTGTCCTTGCATATTTAACTGCTGTATTGTGAAATAATTCCTGCTTTAAAATCTCAGCTTTGGCCAGCTAACAACTTGGTTATATTCAACTGGACGTATAAGAGAATTTAAGTACCTTTATCTGCACTTTTTAAAAAAAAAATATACAGTATTTAATTTGATTTAAGCTGTGTATGAAGGAGTGTTGAAGGAATACTGAAGTTATTCTGCTCTTCAGTAACTTGAACTGAAGCTAGTGTTGGCTGAATTTTGTTATTTGCTAGTAATTACAGGTGTGGGGGTAGCCACATTCTTTGATTTCCTGTCCTTGCATATTTAACTGCTGTATTGTGAAATAATTCCTGCTTTAAAATCTCAGCTTTGGCCAGCTAACAACTTGGTTATATTCAACTGGACGTATAAGAGAATTTAAGTACCTTTATCTGCACTTTTTTTAAAAAAAAATACAGTATTTAATTTGATTTAAGCTGTGTATGAAGGAGTGTTGAAGGAATACTGAAGTTATTCTGCTCTTCAGTAACTTGAACTGAAGCTAGTGTTGGCTGAATTTTGTTATTTGCTAGTAATTACAGGTGTGGGGGTAGCCACATTCTTTGATTTCCTGTCCTTGCATATTTAACTGCTGTATTGTGAAATAATTCCTGCTTTAAAATCTCAGCTTTGGCCAGCTAACAACTTGGTTATATTCAACTGGACGTATAAGAGAATTTAAGTACCTTTATCTGCACTTTTTAAAAAAAAAATACAGTATTTAATTTGATTTAAGCTGTGTATGAAGGAGTGTTGAAGGAATACTGAAGTTATTCTGCTCTTCAGTAACTTGAACTGAAGCTAGTGTTGGC
This sequence comes from Protopterus annectens, assembly GCF_019279795.1. Lineage (NCBI taxonomy): Eukaryota > Metazoa > Chordata > Ceratodontiformes > Protopteridae > Protopterus > Protopterus annectens. Next base: position 670,550,410 of record NC_056750.1, on the reverse strand, counting down.
TGAATTTTGTTATTTGCTAGTAATTACAGGTGTGGGGGTAGCCACATTCTTTGATTTCCTGTCCTTGCATATTTAACTGCTGTATTGTGAAATAATTCCTGCTTTAAAATCTCAGCTTTGGCCAGCTAACAACTTGGTTATATTCAACTGGACGTATAAGAGAATTTAAGTACCTTTATCTGCACTTTTTAAAAAAAAAAATACAGTATTTAATTTGATTTAAGCTGTGTATGAAGGAGTGTTGAAGGAATACTGAAGTTATTCTGCTCTTCAGTAACTTGAACTGAAGCTAGTGTTGGCTGAATTTTGTTATTTGCTAGTAATTACAGGTGTGGGGGTAGCCACATTCTTTGATTTCCTGTCCTTGCATATTTAACTGCTGTATTGTGAAATAATTCCTGCTTTAAAATCTCAGCTTTGGCCAGCTAACAACTTGGTTATATTCAACTGGACGTATAAGAGAATTTAAGTACCTTTATCTGCACTTTTTTTAAAAAAAAAATACAGTATTTAATTTGATTTAAGCTGTGTATGAAGGAGTGTTGAAGGAATACTGAAGTTATTCTGCTCTTCAGTAACTTGAACTGAAGCTAGTGTTGGCTGAATTTTGTTATTTGCTAGTAATTACAGGTGTGGGGGTAGCCACATTCTTTGATTTCCTGTCCTTGCATATTTAACTGCTGTATTGTGAAATAATTCCTGCTTTAAAATCTCAGCTTTGGCCAGCTAACAACTTGGTTATATTCAACTGGACGTATAAGAGAATTTAAGTACCTTTATCTGCACTTTTTTTAAAAAAAATACAGTATTTAATTTGATTTAAGCTGTGTATGAAGGAGTGTTGAAGGAATACTGAAGTTATTCTGCTCGTCAGTTATTCCCACCCTTAGTGGCATTGAAACTGCCCTCCCCTCAGCCTGCCTCTGGGCCCATCTCATTTGCTCACTCAACTGAGTGCAGTGAGATCATATTCTGATTTCAGGCACTCCTACTGTGTACAAAGAGAGCATCTGGGAAACAGAAAAAAAAATTAAGCTTATTTCCTGCCTTTCTTGTTAAGTGGTATAGACTATTTGTAGGCTTCTGAGCCCCCAAGCCCTTCTGTGTTTGAGGGAAGCCTTCTAGCTTGTTTTTTTTTTCTTATAACTAGCCAGTTTTCTAGTTTCAGCACTTAAATCTGTTTCTTTGATCTCAGCACTTGTTCAGATAAAGAAAAAAAAAAAAAAAAAAAAAAAAATTTCATCTGCTTTCACTGTACTTGTGTTTCTACCTACTTCATTTTACTTTTGCATCATCTTAAAAATACTCAATTGTATTTATTACTGCTTGGTGTAACTCATTCTAAGCCTTTTGGTTTAAACACTTGGGCTTCGGACCAGTTAGTTGTTTTGCACTGAGAGGGTTTGTGGTCTGCACTGTTGTGGCAGAACAGGTAGCTTACATCCTTCTAGGTTGAGAACTGCTGATTGAGGGCTCAGTGTCTGTTATTCTAAAAGTGTATTAATTCTGGTTTAAGCACTTGGGCTTTCAAGCCAGTTATTTTACATTAAGAGGGTTCGTGGTCTGCACTCTTGTGGGAGGAGAGGCTGGACTCTGCCCTTCTGAGCTGGGAATTTCTGGTTAAAGGCTTATAGTGCATGCATATCTGAACTGTTTCTTACTGAAGTTGGTGCGCCTTGTTTGCTGTGGCATAGACTGGATTCGGGCCTGCTGGATCTAGCTTTGTTTGTGTAACTTGAGCACTAATCCAGACATTCTCTAAAGTATTCAATGGTATTTATTACTGCGTGGTTGTAACTTGATTAAAGTGTAGCTTTCATTCTAAGTCTTTTGGATTAAGCACTTGGGCTTCAGACCAGTTGTTTTACATTAGGAAGGTTTGTGGCAAGCACTGTGGTGGCAGGACAGGTAGCTTTCATCATTCTAAGTTGGGAACTGCTGATTGAGAGCCCAGTGTCCAAGTGTATTAGTTATGGTTTAGGCACTTGGGCTTCAGGCCAGTTATTTTACATTAAGAAGGTTCGTGGTCTGCACTCTTGTGGGAGAAGAGGCTGGACTCTGCCCTTCTGAGCTGGGAATTTCTGGTTAGAGGTTTATAGTGCCTGAATATTTGAACTGTATCTTACTGAAATTGGTACACCTTGTTTGCTCTAGCATAGACTAGATCCAGGCCTGCTGAATCTAGCTTTGTTTATATGCTTGTTGTTTGTTTGCTTGTTATTTCCCTGGAAGCTAATTCCACCTAATACGCAACTTCTCAGCTTCTGTGGATCACTAGTGATATCTGCATTGCTTACTGTACTTATTTCCTTGTTTCACTTGAAAGAAAGTTACTGTTTGTCATTTTGCATTTAGTTACTTGTAACACATTGCACTCAAGTTACCTGGCACTTGCTCACTAAAGCAATTATATAAGTCAGCACTAAAAATTAAAAGCACTACACCCTCACTCCCCACTGGCCCTTGTTTTCAATTAAGGATTTCCCAATATTATTCTAGCATGTCCAAAGGTCAGTTGTCAATCTCCTCTCCGGTCCAGCTGGTGAATCTGGGAATCTTGAGGCAATGTTATAACTGCCTCATGTACACAGACAACCCTCTCCTCCTCCCACATAACACAAATACTTGCGAGAGATGCATCTATTTAGCCAAACTGGAGGCTGAGCTCTCTCAACTCAGGACTGGCAAGACCAGACAGGAGGAGAAGGCAACTACACACACCACAAAACCAGCCTCACATAATGCTACCACTCCACTGAATCAAACGCATAAACACACAAAGACATACTCGAAGGCTCTGAGTAAAAATTTACCTAAACAGCAGAGGCCTCCAAAGCAGACACCCAAACAACTGCTACCTCAAGACACGCCACAAGCAACACATAAACCACAAAAGCAGTGTGCAAAGCAGTCACAGCCCTTAAGGCCAAATACAACACCAAACATACTTGTCATAGGTGACTCCATAGTCAGACACACTGACGTCCCACTCACCAGGCTGAACAAGGAGAGGGTCACAGTAAGCTGCCTACCGGCGCTAGAATCCGCCACATAACACAAGCACTCGGGTCACTCCACGGCAAGTACAAATATGACACAGTCATTGTCCATGCTGGTGTGAACGACCTGAGACGCACCTCCCTGGACTACATGAAAAGAGACATAGAGGAGCTCTCTGATTATGTAGCCCAGGCAGGTATGACCCTAACCCTGAGCAGTATCCTTCCTTCACCAAGAATGATGCCACAATATAGAGACAAGATGATCAGCTTTAACAATTGGCTTAATGTCTGGTGTCATTCAAAGGGGATCCAGTGTCTGTCTGCCTGGGATGACATGCTTGACAAGCCACGCTGCTTCGCAAGGGATGGCTTGCACCTGTCACCCCTGGGATTCCGGATATTGGCTAAGGCTCTTGCCACCCCCATAGTGCCTTTTTTAGGCAAGGCTGAAATTCTAAACCTACCACCCTAGAAAACAAAAATGGGAAGAAACTGAGGGTAATGCTGCTCAATGCCAGAAGTCTAAATCTCAAAATGCACGCACTCGAGGCCCTTCTCAGTATGGAAAACATTGTTGTCTGTGCTGTAACTGAAACCTGGTTCAAGGCTCCTGAGAGCACCCCGGCACTATTAGGTTTTACCTCATATCATGCGTTCTGGCCACAAAACCCGGACCACACCACAAAAGGAGGGGGTGTATCCATATTCATAAAGGATACCCACACCTCCAGGTTGGTGGCAACGCACGAAGCTTCGGAAACCATCCAGGTGCAACTAACCATAGGCAAAACTGCTCTACAAATTGTAGCATGCTACAGGCCACCCTCTCAAACTCAGGAACCCCACACAGCCTTCCTGAAGACACTGGAGGGTATAAATGTATCTCCAAACACCATCATATTGGGTGACTTCAACTACCCGAATATAGACTGGGAACATTACTCAAGCCCTAACTTTCTAGCCCAACAGTTCCTGGAGTTCATAAATTCAAATGCCATGGAACAGCTAGTCACTGTTCCCACGAGAGGAGAAAATATACTAGATCTCATTGTCACAAACATGGGGACAAAATGCTCCACACCGGAAGTATATCCCTCATTGGTGAGATCTGATCATAAACTAATCTCACTGGAAATCCACATCCCGCCCCGCCCCAAAACAAAAGACCATAGTGAAGAACTTCTCTAAAGCAAACTTCACACTACTCAAGACTGGTGTGGTATCCTTCAAGGCCCCTGAGCCAGTGGAAACCACAACCCGAGCTGCGGAAGCCCTTACAAATGCCTTCTATGAACACCTCCAGGACTGCATGGATCAGGCAATCCCAAATAAAACCAAGACTCTTTCCACAAAGGGCAAACGTCCAGTCTGGTGGACCCCAGCCATTAGCAAACTTTACAATAAGAGGAGAAAGCTATTACATGATAGAACAAAATCCATAAAAGGGAAGTCACCCCTGATCATTATTAGTAAAAAATACGACCACTCATAAAATCAACTAAGGCCAATTTTGAGAGAAAAATTGCCATGGATTCAAAGGACAATCATAAGGCCTTTTTCAGCTATGTTAGGAACCTGGGTGGAAACTCCCAGATATGCTCAGAATTAGTCCAAAATGATACAAAAATCACTGAACCCACAGACATTGCCAACATACTGGCAGACAGGTTCAGTGCAAACTTCACCTCCCTCTCCCCCCCTAAAGGAGAGATAACTATCCCAGCCGAGTGTAGCCTCCCGGACATCTCAAATGCGCAGGTGAAAGCTGCTCTCTCTAAAGCTAAAAACACAGCATCAATGGGACCGGATGGTGTCCCCGGCTGTGTGCTACACAAGCTAAATGAGGAATTAAACCCGCACATAAGGCAGCTGTTTAATCTCAGCCTTACCACAGGATACGTGCCCAAGGAGTGGCGTACGGAAACTGTGGTCCCACTCCACAAAGGCGGCGCCTCTACAGACCCTGGTAATTACCGCCCCATAAGCTTAACAAGTCTAGTCTGCAAAGCTATGGAGAGGATCATAATGGAGCTCATAAACAAAGATATAGGGACTTGCAGACATTGGACCCGACCCAGTTTGGCTTTGTCAAGGGAAGATCATGCCTTTTGAACTTGGTCGACTTCTTCGAAACAGTCACCAAGGCCATTGATGAGGGAAAGGCAGTCCATACAGCCTACCTTGACCTTGCAAAGGCTTTCGACACAATACCCCACTCGAGTATTGTAGAAAAACTTACCAGCTTAAATGTAAACCCATATGTCACAAGATGGGTTGCAAACTGGCTTAAGGACAGAACCCACAGGGTTAGAGTTGCTGGCGCTATGTCAGACTCCAAGCCGGTCACAAGTGGTGTCCCACAGGGCTCGGTCCTTGGCCCCTATTGTTCGGCATCTACTTCTCAGAAGTACAGGCCAACATGGGAGGACTTTGGCTGACAAAGTTTGCAGACGACTGCAAACTGGGCGCCATAGTGGAAAGTGCATCGGACACGGATATCCTTCAGAAGGGACTCACGGAAACAGATAGCTGGTGCCAGAGCCATGGCCTGAAGTTAAACGCCAAAAAATGTATAGTCATACCCTTCGGGAAAAACAAGGTAACCCCAAGCTACCATATAGGTGGCAATCCACTAAGCACAGAAGAGGTTATCAGGGACCTGGGGACCCAGGTTGACAGTGGCCTTCCTTTTGACACTCACGTTGCTAAAGTGGTTAGAAAGACCTTCTACATTGCCCACCTGATCATGAAGGGATTCACATCCAGATCTAGTGAGGTCATTGTTCCCTGTACTCTTCACTTATCAGACCAATGATCGAGTACAATGCCCCATTCGGGATGTATCTCACCCGACATCTGCAGCAATTGGAGAGACCCCAAAAGTTCCTCACCAAAAGGATAAAGGGACTCCAAAATCTGTCATATGCTGCCAGATTGAAGAAACTCCAGCTCTATTCAGTCGCATACCGTCTGCTCAGAGGTGACATGTGCCTGACATACAAGGCCATGTCCAACCCGGAATTAATGGACATGCTCCACCTCAAAAAATCCAAATCCACCAAAACCACTAGAGCAAGCGACTTAAACCTTAGCACGAATATAAATAGGACGTGCTGGAGGGATAGATTTATCACTCAGAGACTCCCTATGCTGTGGAATAGAATCCCGGTCCATGTGAGGTAGAGCACCTCGCTGACTCTGTTCAAGAGAAATCTAGACCTGTGGATGGGAGATCGTAGGTTTACCCCGGAAATCATCTCTGTGTCACTGCTGGACAGAGGCACAACAAACTAATGGGCACAGTATTTTTTCATATAAGGGGTGGCGTAAGCCACAAAAATTTGGGCTAGGCTTATAAATGCCTTAGGGCAGATAGCCTAGTATAAACCTATGAACCTATATCAGGAAATAGAGTCTGCTTCCATGTCCCTCAGAAAAAATGGTCATCTTCTGTGAACCCATTCTGTGTTAAATTGAGATGCAAGTGAAAGAGAAAATGGCCACAGATATTGCAAGATGTTGCAGTCATACATATATACAACATTATTCCTTACCAAGACTGACAGAAGGCAGCCATTTTCTATGTACCCTTCTATCAGACTTGGAAAAAAGTAAATGAACAAATGGCCTCAGTAGCATATTACATCTTTTTTCTGTCAGATGTATATACACATCCTTCCTCCTTATTCTTAACCTCTCAAAGATACTCAGCTGTGCACATTTAATGTTTATGAATATGAAGAAAGTGAAAAAAAATAATAATCACAGTAGTGTATTTTATCTTTTTGCTCCAAGACAGTACACTGCCTCTAGATAAGCTATAACAACCTGCTCTGCACACATCTGAGGTCTGATTGCGAGGAAAGGTAAAAAAAAATAATAGTAATAATAATAGTGACTTTCTATTCATATTTGAGTAGGGATGATTTTTAGACTAGGTAAGGCCCAGGACAGAGATTGATGATGCTCCTCCTCCAAGTACATGTTAAAATCCCATTACATAGCAAGAAATTTGGGGGCTGCCATACATTTTATGCCTTATTTTTGAAAGATACTTGTTAATATATGTGGATGCCCCCAACATTGTGTGTCCACAGAAAAAATAGATGATTTTTTTAGACACACGTACATATATATATATATATATATTTACTGTATATATATATATATATATATATATATATATATATATATATATATATATACTATATATATATATATATATATATATATATACATATATATATATATATATATATATATGGTTCTACCTCACTTAACGACACTTGAACATCGACATGGAAATCGCGAGCCCCAGAAGATCGACAGCACAGAAGACTGACATGACGGGACCTAGAAGATCGACAGTGCAGAAGACCGACTCGACGGATGAAAGCACCGACGCCGCCGACATGGGAAAAGGCTGTGTAAGTATGCGGTAGTGACGGACGTTAGGGTGCGAGTAAGGTAAGTGTGGATATTGATGGTCTGTGGGGATAGGGGTGGGTTAAGTGAGTTAGGGTTAGGGAGCGGGTCATGTAAGTGTCTTGTAGTGATTGTGTTTGGGTTGCGGATAAGTGAGTTAGGGTTAAGGAGCGGGTCAGGTAAGTGTCTTGTAGTGATTGTGTTTGGGTTAGGGCGGGATAAGTGAGTTAGGGTTAGGAGCGGGCCAGGTAAGTGTGCGGTAGTGACGGACCTTAGGGTTAGGGTTTGGGTTAGGGTTGTAGGTAGTTGTGTATGTGAGGTTTAGTGTGGGTTTGTAGGGATTTTGGTGTGCTTGTGTTGTGCATGTGGTTTTTGGACGGGGAATGTGTTTTGTTTGTTGATTGTGGTGTGTGAAGTGTATGAGGTTTCGTGTTTGTGTACCGTCGGTTATTTCGTTGTCGGGCATGTGAGATTTTGTGTTTTTGTACTGTCGGTTATGTGGTTTCGGTGATTGCATTGTCGGTGTTTTGGTGTTTCGTTTATGTGAGGTAGAACCATATATATATATATATATATATATATATATATATATATATACACACACACACACACATATATATGTATATATATATATATATATATATATATATATATATATATATATATATATATATATACACACACACACACACACACACAGACACACACACACACACACACACACACACACACACACACACACACTTGTGAGTAGCCACAGTAAAGTACTTCAATTACACATAAACAACCAGTCAAATTCTGACTTTGTAAGACTAACCGGATCAAAAGACAGCAACATCTGTCATTTTCTTTTACAACCACATTATCCAGCAATTACATTAGCTATTTGACTGTGTATACCTCAGATGTCTGATTGGCCATTTTTAATACTACTTTATACTATTTTCTTACACAGTAAGGAGGGGATCAGATTTGTGTATATATAATTGGCAAACGTGCAAATTGTTAAACTTGGTGACTTTGCAAGTAGAGTTATGGCCTGATTTAGTTAAATTGATACTGGAGGCTAAATCAGAAAGCATTCCTTGCATAAAGGAGAAACATATAGTGGGCTATAAATACTATGTGTTGATACAGAGTTTTCATTTGGAATCTCATAAGTTGTACAGAGATTGGGAGAAGAAGACAGGATTGAAGTTTGATTAGGAAGATATGAGATAGACTAGAGTAAAGCAACAGGTATAACAAAAGCTCCTGTAAAAATCAATGTTTCATGGCAATGCCTCCATAAATACTTTTATATATCAGAGAGACTCTTCAAGATGCCTCACAAGAGGGACCCATATTCTTGGAGATCCTACAATAGACAGGTAGAAGACATACTTTCTTAGACTGTGCTACCACTGAGGATATTAAAAAGATGGTGTGATGTCCCCACTTTTGGTCAGTAATCAAGGAGCCTGAATCTTCACCACTGACACTGGAGAGGGACGTGCACATGGAATATGAATGAATACACTTAGTATTTCCAGATGCAGACCTCTCTGTATCAAGGCAAGACCTCCAGCACCTTCTCTGTAAGCACAATGCATGGTGTCCCTGCTCCAAATAGCTGACACACACACCCTGTGAGATTTAATTTTACACACACACACACACACACACACACACACACACACACACACACACACACACACACACACACACCTGGGAAAGGCTGGCACAGATTTACCTGCTGTGTCCCCTTCTGCCCAGAGTATAAGGTAGGTATCACCACCCCCAGACACTCCACAATCAGCTGCTCTAGAGCCCTTAACAAAGGCTTTCCAATTATATTGTGTAATATTAATACTACTACAAATGGTAGTAGTTGACCAAGGCAGCTAGGCTTTCAAGAGTGGCCAGAGTTATCACCAAACAAATATGTGCAAATACTCTCAAAGCTTAAATATTTTCTAAAAAGAACCAGCCACAATGAAAAGTTTAAAAGTATTTAATAATAAATAATAAAAGAACAAGAAAATACTAAATATATATTTTCAGTAAACCACATAGCTCAAATCACAGGAAATACTGAAAATAGCATTGATGGACAGACTCATACAAATAAAGAAAAACAATCTCTAAACTAAGCTTTACTATATTCCTGAATGAATCTAGGAAAATGACTATTCTCTAATAACTTACTTGGGATCTTTATTACAACAGCGAAGAGGTGTTTAATCAAATGCCTCTTCGCTGAGACATATAGAGCAAACGCACTAAAGCGCGAACACTCAGAACAGTGATTTCTTTCCCTGGGAAAGAAATCGCTTGGCCTTCCTCATGTGTTTACCCCTTTCCCCACTGTAGTGCGATCTCGGAGTTGGTATATTTAGTTAGGGGTGTGTGTGGGGCACAGCCTCCCATTGTAATGTTTGAAAGTGTGTGTGTTTGTTTGTTAGTACTACTGATTTCTTTCTCAGGGAAAGAAATCAGTGTTTTGAGCATTCACGCTTTAGTGCATTCGCTCTATATGTGTTGGCGAAGAGGCATTCAATTACACGCCTCTTCGCTGTTGTAATATAGACCCCTTACTTGATAGAGCAAGGCCCAATGAAATATGTGAACAGTCTTTGTAGTCAGGTTCCCCAAAACAGAATACTCAAGTCTACTCCCTGTAAAATATAATATCCAAGATGGCTTGTAGAATTACCTCATCTGGTCACTTGACTCTAGGTTCTCACAATATCCCTCTTTGAAGCTGAGACAGGAATTTAGCATAGATGGCTAAAATACACATCTAAATGTTTATGGCAGTGCCTGGGGCTTCCCCTCTTTTTGCTAACTAATGAACAAAGCCTTCTTCCAGACCCACCATCTCTGGTCCTATTTAGCACTGTGGGGTACCATTTTAATGGTTTAACAGCTCATTTATGTTTCCCTTATTTTTTAAAGTGAGCTAGCTGGTTAACCTCTGCTGTCCCAGTATCCTCTATTAAAATATATACATTTAATTCACTTACAATACTATATGTACATTTCTTTTCATTCCAGTGGGGTGCACTGTTGATACATTTTAACTCAAGCAAAGCTCACAAATGCATTTGTGGCACAAGCATCTGTACAAATCAGTTTGATATACAAATGACATATAATTAGTTACAAAATTCCAGCTAGCTGTGCTGGTGCAAGTCATACATCCATTCCCCTACTTCTACTAGCATGGCTGGCAGTACCACCTATTGTCACAAAAGGGTTAGAATGTTTCTTTACTGCATTACCAGTAGATAGTTGTGAAAAAGATTATGCAGAGGCTGACATCTCTTGAATAAATAAAAAATATATCATGATAAGAAAAAAAGAACACAAATCCCCAAAGATTCAGTAATTGTATGCCCTGGCACATAGCCCTTGTAGGGAGAAAGTTCTTTTTAAAATGTGAAGCAGAGAGAAAAACACTGCAGATATGGTTCCCTATGATTATTTTTACTGTCTTACAAATATGATAGGTGGCTGTATATCTTTCTTTCTTTGTTTCCCCAAGACTCTTTTTTGTATTGTTATAGGCAGCCATTAGTAGGTCTTTAATGGGAGAGAAGCACCTGGCCATTAAAAACATGTTACATATTTGAGTCTTTGGACCACTGTTTTTTCATATTATTGTTTCCTAAATTATATCCTCTGTGGGAGTAATGTATTCGGAACAATTAGTTAATCTGTATTGCTGTGCCTATTCCCTTGCTTCTTGAATGGAGTAATGTGTGTGTGTGTGTGTGTGTGTGTGTGTGTGTGTGTGTGTGTGTGTGTGTGTGTGTGTGTGTGTGTGTGTGTGTGTGTGTGTGTGTGTGTGTGTGTGTGTGTGTGTGTGTGTGTGTGTGTATGTGTACACTTTTGTCATGACAAACAGTAATACATTTTGTTAGGATATTTTAAATGAAATTGAGTTAAGCTGTATTTTATATGATAAAGGAAAGTATCCTTAGATAGTCAGCTCTGGCTCTGGGCTGTGTTATTTGTATAAGTAACTTAGAATAACAGTGTTATGAGAAGTTAAGATATTTATTGAGTAGAAAGCTTCCATGACAATGATCACAGGACAAGGAATTATCAACCCAATGCCCAGGTCCCTGAATAGCTTTTCATTTTATAAGGATGCTTTATCTATACTGTACATTGTTGGTAACTTTTGTTTTTTTTTTAAATAAACAATACCACACTTTTTATTGTTTAATTTAAGTCCATTTTCCATACACAAGGTATTAACCAAGGTAAGCTGCTTGTGAAGACTGCCGATATCTGAAGGAAGTTACACCCAATTTGCAGTCAACTGAAAATCTGGTTTACCAGATGTCTTGGTGAGCATTTTTGTGATCAAGGAATTAGATGCCACACAACAGAAGACTCAGCACAGGCCCTTGGGGGACTCCACTGGATTCCTTAGCACAATTTGAAGAGGCAACTGCCAAACAAACTATGTGAATTCTGCCTTTTATCCAACTAGGAATGTATCTACCCATACAAGGATCTATTTTAAAAGATGATAGTGTCCTTACAGTTCTGCTAGGAGGTATGGTACCAAATGCTTTGGCCAGATTAAGGCAAACTGTATGAATGGAATGACCATTAGCATACTCTTGAAGAAAATGACAAGGATTAAAAGGCATGATCTCTCCTTAAAAAAGCCATATTGTTGAGGGACAAGCGTAATGAGATTTTTAATATCATAATTTAATGAGATCAGATCTGATATCCTCCAAAACTTTACAAATCAAGCTTGTAAGTCTGAGAAGTAGTGTTGCTACATCAACAATAATGCCAGTGAAGCCAAAGACACCGAAAATGATTTGCCAAAATCACTATTGGTAAATCTCAAAAAATCATTTTTTGAGGTGGGATATGGGGAGATACCCTCCAACTTAAATATGCCTACTTTGAGTTCACACAACACTGGAGAAAAGAGGATTTTCCACTACTGGCAAAAGTGCTTGTAGCAAAATGTTTCATTTCACGCAAATGGCATTCACAGGAACTGATGCTGATTATCTGACAGGCAGCCATGATGGACTGGTGTGTAATTCCCAGGGTCAGTGGTAGGGCCACCCTTGTAGAGGAGCATCACCACAGCAGAGTGCTAGAATGTGGGTACGTAGCCTGTGGCCTGTGGCTTGTCCTAGGTTAAACAATCTGAGGCAATGTTTGGTGATAGCCTGTTTGACACTGTATAATAAGCACTGAGGTATGTTATCAGCACCCAGTCTTAGATAACACCCTAAAAACATGTTCATTAGTAATGATGGGAGGTAAGGGAATCTGGGATGAGTGGTTTCAGAATAGATGTTTCATGGGTGAAGTTTGCGGAGAACTTGTTTGCGAGCATATTTATGATGTAATTTGGGTCAGAGTAGTTGGGTCTCATTGTGGAGATGTTTAGAGCAATCTTGAGTGTTATTCTTTAGTTTTCTAACACAGCTAATGAAGGATTTATAGTTATTCTTTGCTTCAGAAGAGGAAAAGCTGTGTAGACTAATCTCTTTAGTCCTCAGCTATGGTAAGCAGTATCCTGTTAATAGGTGAGCATTGTACACTGTCTCAGTGCTAGCCACTTGACTGTGTAAAATCTGGCTTTAGATGATTGGAACACATTGAGTAATGCCATTAAATACTGGCATGGGTATTTGCCATTGATAAGTGGGTTGAGGACTTGGCCTGTTTTAACCTGTGCCAGTGACCCATGCTAACAGTGGGAGGGGTCTATGTGCCTCAGGTAGCCAGTGTTTGTGCCCACCATAAAGCTCAATAACCCTGAGTCAATCAGCCAATGGCCATCCAGTTGCCCAGCCTGGGTAGCCTAGGATAGGTCTGTTAGGTGAAAGCTGGACATAAAACAAAATAATGTACCAGAAATTGAACTAAGGATTAGTACTCTGTATAGAGCTTCACTGAAAGGATACAGCTTGATGACACGATGGCAAGGAGGACACTTGGCATCTTGTGTATCCATGAGACAGGTTGGAAGAGCAATGCAGAAAAGTGACTTTGCTCAGGATTCAGAGTCTACTATTCAGGGGATTGGGCAAATTAGAAATGTTTTCAGAATTGTTTTCTGAAGGCAGTGAGGGATATCATTAGAATTAGTGACAGACTCATGGCAATCAGACACCAGTCTAAGGACAGGGCAGTATTCATAACTTCAGCCTGTGCTCCACAGCAGGGTTATAATGCAGGACCTGCTAGATAAAGCAGGACAACATGAGCTGATATTGATAATGGGGGACCTGAATGCTTATATTAGGACATTCAGAGCAGGAATTGAGGATTGTCTGGGTCCAGATGGGTGGGGTAACAGGAATAAAAAGGGAGAGGCCATTCTAGACTTCTGTCTGGCAAATGGTTTGATGACAGGCAACACATGACTCACCAAGAAAGTCAGCCACAAGATCACATACAAGAGTGGCAAACATGCAACTCAGGTAGCTTTCCTCCTAGTAAAGAAAGCCACAGTCAAGAATTGCCACAAATGGTGAATGAGCAGATCAGTTAGAGTCCACCTGCCCCTTAAAGATTAGGGATCAGGACAGACTGAAAGCTTCTAGAAATCATTAAATATGACTAGCCAGAAGTACCTTCTTCCTTCAAAAAGTTTCTTGCCGGTAGTACTCCAACTTAAATTATCAGGTTTACCTTTGATATATCATCCTCTTCTTTCTGAAAAATAAGACACTGGTTATTCAGTTTTAAAAGCTTTACTCAAACATAGATAAGTGCAGAAGACATGAAAATGACTTTTTCTGATACAAGTACTACAGCCAAACAGCATGAGTTTTTATAGCCACTAAAACAGTGTGTGGGTCCATTGGGCAAGCTTCTGATTGAATGAAAGCCATAGCATGTAGTTCTGATAGGATGAAAAAACAGCATTCAATTGGTGGAGTTGGTTTTACTCTATTTGAACATTAAAGATAAGTGACCAATTACCTCAGCAAGATCCTGCCTGGGCGTCCTGCAGAGTTCTACAGCAGCAGAGAGTGAAAAGGGAGACTTTGAGTGGATTAGTACCTCTGTTTTGCTTTTTATTGCTTATTTTTGCTAGCTGCACTATTCCGAGGGTTTTTATTAACTTTGCAACTTATTTGAACTGTGTTTTGAATTCTGATACTGTTGGCACATTAATTGATTATTTTTAAGTGTTTTTCAACTTTTGAACTGTTGAGGGCTATACACTCAAGTGCGATAGCCATTTTTCTGCTTTAAAAGTGCTTATTTTACTGTATCTGTTTTAATTTTTGAAAAAAAAACAAACAAAAAAAAAATCCTATCTACTCGTTTCATGCCTTTCTATAGCCAACAGATTCCGGTTTTCAGATTTTTCTGAATTCTGGGCTGTTTTAAAGTTTCTGTGTTGCCCAGACCTTACTAAGATAGAAGGAAGCTTCTCTGTTCATCAGTGAGAGTGGTGAGCTTTGAGCAGCCTGTCTGTCGTTGGAGGAGTGGTTTCAGCTCACAATCTATAGCTTTACTGGCCATTTTGGGCTATTTCTATCCCTTTCATCTTTCTGCTTAAAAACCCATGTTTGCATGGTTTAGCGCATCGCACAGCGCCATTTAACTAGGGTTAAACTATTCCCGGTGCCAGATAGTCTGCTCTTCTAATTTTCCCTTAGAACTAGCCAGTTTTCTAGTTTTAGCACTCAAAACTGTTTCCTTGTGCTCAGCACTTTTTCAAAACTCGTTGAAGGCACTAAATAATCTACAAATTACTGCAGTACTCAATTTTCCTCACTTGTTAGGAGGAAAACAGTTTTTAGTGCTTAAATTAATAAGCACCTATCCAGGCATGTATAAGGGTCAGCGCCTGGTATTTTCCCTTGTCCACCTGATGAACCCGGGCATCTTGGGGCAATGTAACAATTGCTTCATGTACACAGACAACCCTCTCCTCCTACCACTCAACACTACAACCTGTGAGAGATGCACTTATATAGCCAAACTGGAAGCCAAGCTCTCTCCAGCCAAGACTGTACTAGACTGTCAAGAGGAGAAGGTAAACACCTGCACCACACCACACTCAACACATAGTCCATCAAAACCTACATCACCTAAACCCATACATAGTAACACAAAACACACACCTACATTCATGGAGGCTCTCAATAAAAATCTGCCCAAACAACAGAGACCTCCAAAGCTGAAACGCAAGCAACCACCACCCCAAACACTACCCAAATGACACATAGTCCACAAAATCAGTGTGCCACTCAACCTCAGCCCATAAGGTAAAACAACGTACCCAACACACTAGTCATAGATGACTCTATTGTAAAAACAAGAAGGTGCACCATAAGCTGCAAATCATGAATAAAAATCTTCTCCTTGATGTATAAACACACTTTATTGTAAAAAAACAATAAAACAGCTGCAAAGTAAGCGCTTTCGCGTTGTAACAAACGCTTCATCAGACATGAAAGCACTAACATAAACTCCATTAAATACATTTTCTGATGTCACTCTCCAATTAAAAACAACAAATCAGAACAGTGATATTCAAGCACATGCCCCTGACCAATTAAAGCAACCATCAAGGCTTGCTAACAATATTATGACTTAGTATATAAACTGATCAGGTTGATATACAATATAAAATTAATGTCTAAGGGGTCTACTAGTTAAAAATGGCTTTAAGGTCACTCTATCATTTAGACCAAACCTATGTGCTTGTAGTTTTACAAATTAACAGCTACTGACTTGAATAAGTCGGACAGTAATAATCACAACTTTAAGAATAACATGGACATTGTTTTAACTACACGGAAACTTGAAACTAAATTACAAAAATTACGTACTGTTCAATGGCAAAGTTTGCACATGGAAGCCTGCTTGAAGTTTAAGTTAATTCCACGAAGGTTAAGGGTACTAAAAATGCCAACATTTGGGAACTCTAACCCTGAGCTTTTATCGAAATGGCAGAAGCTCAACCTGGAAATTGGTTTCTCGTATATTAAAATCCTTATTGAGCATTACGGTCAAGTTATTAACCAGTTGATGAATGAAATTAAAATATTGAACATTGAACTAACTAAATTGTTGGGCAATGATGAGCTTTTGTTATTTTCCGAAGATCTTAAGCGCACTTTATCATCAGTTGATTCCAGATCCCTATTAGACAAGAAGAAGAAGCTGGAGAGGGATTTTGTAGATTTTAACAACAGCCAGGTCTTTTCCTGGCCCCGTGATACCTTTCCTTCCAAACCTGGTTCAGTCAATCCACCGGTACATCATTCATCGCGGAAAGTTGACTCTATACCTTTAAATCCTGCAACTTCTAGTGCTGATGCCACGATGAGTTCGTCCTGCCCGATGACATCATCAAAAGGAGCCGATCTTCCGGCTCCGTCTTTGCAGAATGTATCTGAAATCTTGCCAGCAGCTACAGAAGTACCGTTGCAGCGTCGAGTGGTTGTTCAGGCCGAGATTCACGCTATTAACGATACAACGGTGGATTTACCATCTAATTTGGACACTCCAACTTGCCAAAGGGTTCCCGATGTCCGTAGGAAACAACTGTCTATGGATCCTTTCGTTATAACAGCAGAAGAAGAATTACTTGGTTTGGGTGATGGCTTGCCTTCTTTTCCACTTCCCTTCAAACCACACGAAAGGAGGACTTGGTCGCCACAAGGGAGAGTGGGGAAGAGGAAGAACATGGACGAACCTTCCCACAACACGAAAAAGGTACCGAATTCCAAGATTTAGTTGTCAACCTTTCCACATACTCTTTGAGTAGGAATGAACTTTCTATTTTAAATAAAGGGTTGGGTTTTATACCCTCTGGATGTAATGATTTAACTGATATCATTGTTGATATCAAACTTTTTACTAGGAATTTGGGTCTTAAGTTGTTATTTGGTCAAGATGCTGGTACCAGTGATTCATCACATAGATCCTTTAGAAAACCATCTTGTTTTATGCCTCCACAACATCCTTTGTTAGAGGCGTTTGAACAAGCATGTGAAACTGATTTGTTTAAAATGTATAATGACAAACATGCTCAGCCGAATTTTTATAATATGACTTCTGGTGAGAGAGATGCTCTAGCAGACTTGAAAAACAATGAACAGATAGTAATAAGACAAGCTGATAAAGGTGGAGCCATCGTGATTCTTGATAAATCTACATATCTTGACAAAATGTTTTCTATGTTGGCTGATAGGGAGACATATCTCCCTATTTCTAACAGTATTTTAAATGATTTAATTAGAAAAGTACATGCTGGTTTGTATGATCTACTGTTAACTATGGTGATAGATAATGAGCTTTATTTGTACCTATTAGTCGACAAACCCCTTGTTCCCTCTTTTAGGGGCCTCCCCAAGATTCACAAAGACGTGAAGAATCCGTCTTTAAGACCTATTGTGTCTAGTCGTGGATGGCTGACAGAACCCTCATCCATCTATTTGGACAAGTTGCTTAAACCCCTTGTTTTAGAGGTGCAACATATCCTTAGTGATACACCAGATTTTTTGGAGAAACTAGCAGTTTTTGGTAAATCTTTCCCTCTACACACCGTCAGTTTTCTAGTTACACTAGACGTAAAGTCATTGTTTACTTCTATACCCAATGACGTTGGCATGGAATATGTTCGAGCTTTTTTAACTAAGAAAGAAACGTCTACTAGCATCATCAACAAGTGTATGTCGCTTCTCGAAATTGTTCTTTAGAACAATGTGCTTTGTTATGAAGACAGATATTATCTACAAACGAAAGGCGTGCACCCCGTGTGCCAATGCCTATGCCAACTTGGTATTGGCACAATGGGAAGATCAATATGTTTTGAATACTAGCCTTGACCACAATAAACATCTTGCTTATTACAACAGGTTTGTAGATGATGTTTTTTTGCTTTGGGGAGGCACCGTTGATGAATTGTTAAGTTTTGTGAACTACTTAAATGAGACAACTGATTTCTTATGCTTCGAATGCAGTTATTCTGTTGATGCCATTGAGTTTTTGGATGTTAAGATTATTAAGGGAGCCACCAGTTTTGAAACGGAGCTCTTTAGGAAACCATGTTGGAGGAACAACCTCTTACATCGGGCCAGCATGCATCCTAGACATGTACATCGGAATCTAGTGAGAAACCAAACAATAAGGGTGTCTAAGTTAACATCTCAAGATAGTGTTTTCAATCATCACAAATCAATGCTAGCTAGTAATTTTACATCTAGGGGTTATAGTCAGACACATGTACATGCAGAAATTGCTAGGGGCGACCTCTGTAGGGAGAACATAGGGGCACCGTTGATAAATAGACCATATCCTTGTGAATCCACTGGAAAAGTCAGCAATTCAAAGACCACGAACAGGATAGTCATCCCTTTTACTAATAGGAACCATCATGTGATGGATGTCCTTAATAGAAATTGGAGGTTATTAATGGTTGATGAACGAATAAAGAGCCTAGTGGAAGAGAGGCCACAAGTAGCATATAGGAATATGCTCTCTCTCAACAGGTTACTATGTTATGATAGAGGTGGTCAAACTCCCAGAAGCCTGAAGAGAACAGGCACGTTCAGTTGCAAAACCTGTAATCAATGTAAATATATTTCCTGTTCTGATAGTTTTGTTCATCCTGTAACGAAACGTTTTTACAAGTTCGGCCAATATGCGGATTGCAAATCCACCAACTTGGTTTATGTTGCAATTTGTCAAACCTGCAATATTTTTTATGTAGGTATGACCACAAGATCTTTAAGGGAACGTATAAGGGAACACCTATATGCTGTCAACAAGGGTAACACTACTAATGCCTTAGCCAGGCATACCATGGAAAAAGGGTGTTCCCATAGTTTCAAGTTTCAGGTTTTGGAACTGGTATCCACTACTAGCCGGTTAGGCAATGTCAGAAACACCACAGAGGAAAGGGAGGCCAAATGGATACTAAAACTACAAGCACATAGGTTTGGTCTAAATGATAGAGTGACCTTAAAGCCATTTTTAACTAGTAGACCCCTTAGACATTAATTTTATATTGTATATCAACCTGATCAGTTTATATACTAAGTCATAATATTGTTAGCAAGCCTTGATGGTTGCTTTAATTGGTCAGGGGCATGTGCTTGAATATCACTGTTCTGATTTGTTGTTTTTAATTGGAGAGTGACATCAGAAAATGTATTTAATGGAGTTTATGTTAGTGCTTTCATGTCTGATGAAGCGTTTGTTACAACGCGAAAGCGCTTACTTTGCAGCTGTTTTATTGTTTTTTTACAATAAAGTGTGTTTATACATCAAGGAGAAGATTTTTATTCATGATTTGCAGCTTATGGTGCACCTTCTTGTTTTTACAATTGAGCATTCGTTTCTTCTTTGGAGGTGCTTCATCTAGCAGGGACTATTTGGTTTTTTTTTATAGATGACTCTATAGTCAGGCACACTGATGTCCCACTCACCAGGTTAAACAGGGAGAAAGTTACTGTCAGCTGCCTGCCGGGTGCCAGGATCCACCACATAATGCAAGCACTCAGGTCCCTCCACAACAAGTACAAATATGAGTCTGTCATTGTCCATGTTGGTGTGAATGACCTGAGATGTACCTCCCTGGACTACATGAAAAGAGACATGGAGGAGCTCTCGGATCATGTAGCTAGCCCAGGCAGGTATGACCCTAGCCCTGAGTTGCATCCTGCCATCACCCAGAATGATACCACAATAGAAGGATAAAATGATAGACTTCACCAATTGGCTAAGCTTCTGGTGTTATTCTAAGGGGATCCAGTGTCTGCCTGGGACAACATGCTTGACAGACCATGATGCTTTGCCAGAGATGGCCTGCACCTGTCTCCCCTGGGATTCCGGATACTGGCTAAGGCTCTTGCCACGTCTATAGTGCCTTTTTTAGGCAAGGTTTAAATGACAAACTCACCACCATAGCAGGTATAAGCAAGCAAAATCTGAGGGTAATGCTACTCAATGCTAGAAGTCTAAACCTCAAAATGCACTCACTCGAGGCACTCCTTAAAATGGAGAACATCGACATCTGTGTGGTGACAGAGACCTGGTTCAAGGCTCCAGAGAGTACCCCTGCATTACCAGGCTATAACTCATATCACACCTTTTGGCCACCTAACCTGGACACTAAAGGAGGAGGCGTGTCCATATTCATTAAGGATATCCACACCTCCAGGCTAGTTGCTCAACATAATGCATCCGAAATTATCAAAGTGAAACTAACACTGGGCAAGACTGCAATCAGGTTGTAGCTTGTTACAGATCCCCCACCATGCCCCAGGATGCCCACTCCACATTTCTTGATATATTGGGTAATATTAAGGTACAGCCCAATACCCTAATAATGGGCAATTTCAACTACCCCACCATCAACAGGGAAAACTACTCATGTACTAACTAATTTGCTCAACACTTTCTGGAATTCATAAATTTCAATGCTCTGGATCAGCTTGTCCATACCCCCACCAGGGGCAGCAATATCCTGGACCTGGTCATTACCAATATGGGCAACCGATGTTCCATGCCAGAGGTCAACTCTTCGCTGGTCAGATCCGACCACAAGCTAATCACGCTAGACTTCAATATCCCGCCTCCACCCCCCATTAAGGAAACCACAGTAAAAAACTTCTTCAAAGCCAACTTCATGCTTCTAAAGACAGAAGTGGCAAGCTTCACGACACCCATACAGATGGAAAATAGAGGTACAACTGCTGAATCCTATACAAATGCACTGTATAAGTACATACACAAGTGCATGGATTGTGCCATCCCTATCAGAACCAAGATGCTATCATCCAAAAAAAGGAAGCCAATCTGGTGGTCTCCTGCTATAAACAAACTCTACAACAGAAGGAAGAAGCTGTTGCAAAAAAGAGTAAAATCCCCTGATTGCAGGAACTCCCTGGTCACAGTAAGAAGCTGAGATCCCTCATAAAATCCTCCAAAGCTAGTTATGAAAATAAAATCACCACTGATTCTAAAAACAATCACAAAGCATTCTACACCTATGTCAAGAATCTCAATGGTGACACTCAGATCTGCTCTGAGCTACAGCACAATGGCACTAGATATACAGAACCAACTGATATTGCCAACATCCTGGCAGATAGGTTCAGTGCAAACTTCACCCCCCACCCCCAAAGGGCCCATCACTATATCAGAATGAATGCAAAGCCCCTGTAATCACGTTTGCACAAGTAAAGACTGCACTCTCCAAAGCTAAGAAGACCGCATCCATGGGACCTGACAACATCCCAGGCTGCGTTCTGCATGAACTACAGAATGAACTAGCACACCACCTAAGTACCATGTTCAATCATATAAATCACCTCCACTGGAAACACGGCAAAAAAAACACTGTAACTCGGCAAGAACAAAAAGCAAGATCGCAGGACTCAGCTCCTCGGAAAACAGTTTATTCGAACCACAGATGTAAAACCATAGAGTAAAAACACCATAAACGCCTTTCCAAGCACAGTTGAGCACACAGCGTTTTCGTCAAATTCAGTTGACTTCATCAGATGACCAGTACCATTTCTACATTTCCTTTATATCATACCATCAATTACCTAATTAATTAGATAAATAAATTAATCAATTAATTAAATCATGCATTCATATTTGCATTGTAAACCTTGTTCTTAAAAACTATTAAAATATATTTATCATACACTTAAAACAATAAAAACATATGTTATGAAGATTTTAAAACACCATTCTTAGTACTTAGTACGTATTATTTCATCCTATGGACTGTTTACTGATGTCCATACCATAGACACCTTCCTATTAAAAAATACTGCCATACTTAATGATAAATAAACTTGTATAGAGGCCCTTTTAGGAAATATATAAATATATAAATACTTAAAACATTGTTACAAAAGTTGATGAATTAATATGCCCATATAGAATGCAAAAGAAACTGATTCAGGAAGATAGGAGACCACTACCTAGTTGGGACATCTAGTGGTGTATACCAATATTGCACCTTAGCTCATAGTTTAGCTGCTCTTAACTTTAGTAGTGGCAGTATGGATATTTTATCATTTAATCCAGGGTATTTATCTGAATTCAAAGACAACTGCCACCACAGCTCTCTATATTCAACTCTATCTTCCCAGGGACCCCCCCTAACATCTTTGTTGACTTGTTCAATTATTAGGAATTTGTATTTATATTCCATACAGGTCTTGCTGTGTTTATAAAGTGCATTGCTTTCTTTCCTGGTCGATATGTCGTACATATGCTCGTATATCCTCCTCTGGAGGGCTCTCTGTCTTTCCTATGTAAAAGCAGTTACAGGCTTCACAAACTGCTAGGTATATTATGCCCATAGATTCACAATTAAAATAGCCTGGGCTGTGTATCCATTTATTTCTACTCTCCAGAAAAAGTCCCTCCTTATTCAAAATATAGCAACATTGTCTACAGCGACCACACTTATATGTACCTTTTTTGTTATTCCTGTTTTTCTTGTTTTGACTTTTGGTCTCCAGGATATTTCCAATACTTCTAGAATTCTTATATACAACTTTCTTAGGAATATTACCAATACCCTCTATATCCGTTAAGGCAGAAAATCTATTCCATTCTCTAAAGAATATTTTCCTAATTTCATTATTGAATCCATTGTATTCTAATATCAAGGCCTTAGTGAGGTCATTTCCACTAGTGCCTTTCACATAGTTTGAATTATTACCCCCTTCTCTTACTATTCTTATTTCGTTGGTCCCTTTACTACAATATATGGGGGCAAATCTACCTTTTCGTCCCATCTCAACTTCTTTTCTAATTCCTTTAATGAAAGCCTCAGGGTAACCTCTTTCTAAAAACATATACTCAATTAAGTCGCATTCTTTTTTAAAGTCAGACTCAAGGCTAGTCATTCTGCTCCCTCGAACAAACTGCCCTTTCACTATGTTTTTCTTGCAATGCTTTGGGTGGGCACTTTGATAATGTAAATAGGAATTGCAAAAAGTATCCTTTCTATGTATTTTTTGTTTCAAAACTATTACCCTCTTTGTACAATTCCAAATCCAAATACACCATTTTATTTTCAGATATCTTATGGGTAAATTTCAGAAAGCAGGTGGTGTTATTGATATATTTTATGAATTCATCTAACTTATCTGATCCTGCTGTCCAAAAGATTATTATATCATCCAGGAATCTTTTGTAGAGAATCCAGGATGAACTATATTCAGAATCAATAATGTACTGTTCCTCCCATTTTGCCATAACAAGGTTAGCATAGGAGGGGGCACAAGCTGCCCCCATTGCAACACCCTTGATTTGTTGAAAAAATTCCCCTTTGAAAAAAATATAATTATACTTCAAGATAAGATCAGTGAGCCATAGGCTGGCTATCTTGTCATTATGTGTCATTTTGTCATATTCAAATACTATCTCCTCTAGCATTTCTTTACCTTCCAAATAAGGGATAGAGGAGAACAGATCCACCACATCGATTGTGATGAAAATGATATTATCTTGCCATTGGCATTCATTGAAACATTTCAACAGGTCCCAGGAATCCTTTAAAATTCTTATTTTATTCATCCATATTGGTTTTAGTTTGGAATCAACATATTTTGCCAATGTTTGGGTCTTGGATCCTTCCGCTGATACTATAGGATGAAGCGGTGGGTCCTCTTTATTTTTATGAATTTTTGGGATTCCAAAAATAGTGGGGATTCTAGGCTTGTCTACTTTCAAGAATTTGTAACTTTTGTGGTCTATCAGCTCCTCTTGTAGCATATTGTAAAGATCCAAATCTATCTTGTTGTAAGAAATATTAATCTCATTTATGGAGGCAGTAACATATCTATCTTCGTCCCATAGTAATGAATACATCTTGCTATCATACAATATATTATCCATAATAATGATGCCTCCGCCTTTATCTGGCTTCATAACTCTTATGTCAGGGTTATGCTTCATATCATATAGCAACTCTTTCTCTTTGATAGTGATATTCTCTTCATTATTACACCTAATGCTGTCTTTCCTAATTACCCCCTCCAAAACCCTTTCCAGGTTTTTAAGCTGTGGATGGAGTGGGGGGTTGTAGGTACTTTTTCTGGACTTTTTCCTAATCAGGAAAGAAGCAGCAATAGAGGCAATACGCCTCCACAAGGTACTGTTCATTCTGGTATTTTTAATTCAGTAAATACCAAGGACTGGTTGAGGTCCAAACCTAAAGCTAATTTCCATTTTAGCTCCCAGGACATACGAAATGAACAACGGAACTTTAAAGATGGCACATATAAAAACAAATTGGAACATTTAAATAATTTAATGTTCAAATTTAGATCACTGGAAATTGAAAATGAATATTTGAGTGAATGTATTTCCAGGAATGTTGTGCCTAAGGGCTTACGTGTATTTAAATTTCCAAATAATGTTTCTCATGGTACTGAGTATTATAAGGAATTATGCGATGTTTTCAACAAATGTGGTTTAGAAGTGTTAAAACTAATCATTAAGGAAAATGGTAGAGTTCAAGATGCTCTACATAAAGATATAGAAATATTAGACCAGTACATACACAATGATTTATTTTTTGGAATACAGGAAGAAAAAAGAAAATATTATGACATAAGAATTGATATTGACCAGAAATGTAATGATATTATAAATAGAAAAATAAAAAAACTAAAGAGGGACATGAAAGAATATGAAAACTTGACATGTTACCCCAAACCCCGAGGTTCTAATTATCAAAACAGTTACTATAAACCTTATCAGGAAAGGACGGCTAGTGCTGATATAGACCCGAACCTGGAATTACCTGACAACAGGGATGGGAACTATTCCGAGTATGATAGAGATTATGATTCAGCATTCCCCCCATTAAGGAGGTCCGAAAGGCTATTGAATAGACAGGGACCACAGTATACAAATTTTCAGAGGAATGGAGGGAGAAGGGGGAGGGGGAGATACTAGACACCCTCCCAACCCAATCTGCTCCTGATATAGGGATCAATGGTGACGAAATAGAGGTCGATGGAACATGTTGTACATATGGTAATTTTTCTATATACAACTTTAGTAAAGTTATAATAGAGAAAGAGCATTTTACCTTACTTTCTAAAGGCTTGAAGTTTATTCCTTCCTGTAAAGGTGATATTGCTAAAAGCATCCTAGACATAAAATTGTTTTTGAGAAAAGTGAACCTGAACATTCTCCTTCCTAGGTCACATAATGAACCAAGTGATGGCCTCAAAAGAAAAAGTACCTACAACCCCCCACTCCATCCACAGCTTAAAAACCTGGAAAGGGTTTTGGAGGGGGTAATTAGGAAAGACAGCATTAGGTGTAATAATGAAGAGAATATCACTATCAAAGAGAAAGAGTTGCTATATGATATGAAGCATAACCCTGACATAAGAGTTATGAAGCCAGATAAAGGCGGAGGCATCATTATTATGGATAATATATTGTATGATAGCAAGATGTATTCATTACTATGGGACGAAGATAGATATGTTACTGCCTCCATAAATGAGATTAATATTTCTTACAACAAGATAGATTTGGATCTTTACAATATGCTACAAGAGGAGCTGATAGACCACAAAAGTTACAAATTCTTGAAAGTAGACAAGCCTAGAATCCCACTATTTTGGAATCCCAAAATTCATAAAATAAAGAGGACCCACCGCTTCATCCTATAGTATCAGCGGAAGGATCCAAGACCCAAACATTGGCAAAATATGTTGATTCCAAACTAAAACCAATATGGATGAATAAAATAAGTATTTTAAAGGATTCCTGGGACCTGTTGAAATGTTTCAATGAATGCCAATGGCAAGATAATATCATTTTCATCACAATCGATGTGGTGGATCTGTTCTCCTCTATCCCTTATTTGGAAGGTAAAGAAATGCTAGAGGAGATAGTATTTGAATATGACAAAATGACACATAATGACAAGATAGCCAGCCTATGGCTCACTGATCTTATCTTGAAGTATAATTATATTTTTTTCAAAGGGGAATTTTTTCAACAAATCAAGGGTGTTGCAATGGGGCAGCTTGTGCCCCTCCTATGCTAACCTTGTTATGGCAAAATGGGAGGAACAGTACATTATTGATTCTGAATATAGTTCATCCTGGATTCTCTACAAAAGATTCCTGGATGATATAATAATCTTTTGGACAGCAGGATCAGATAAGTTAGATGAATTCATAAAATATATCAATAACACCACCTGCTTTCTGAAATTTACCCCTAAGATATCTGAAAATAAAATGGTGTATTTGGATTTGGAATTGTACAAAGAGGGTAATAGTTTTGAAACAAAAATACATAGAAAGGATACTTTTTGCAATTCCTATTTACATTATCAAAGTGCCCACCCAAAGCATTGCAAGAAAAACATAGTGAAAGGGCAGTTTGTTCGAGGGAGCAGAATGACTAGCCTTGAGTCTGACTTTAAAAAAGAATGCGACTTAATTGAGTATATGTTTTTAGAAAGAGGTTACCCTGAGGCTTTCATTAAAGGAATTAGAAAAGAAGTTGAGATGGGACTAAAGGTAGATTTGCCCCATATATTGTAGTAAAGGGACCAACGAAATAAGAATAGTAAGAGAAGGGGGTAATGATTCAAACTATGTGAAAGGCACTAGTGGAAATGACCTCACTAAGGCCTTGATATTAGAATACAATGGATTCAATAATGAAATTAGGAAAATATTCTTTAGAGAATGGAATAGATTTTCTGCCTTAACGGATATAGAGGGTATTGGTAATATTCCTAAGAAAGTTGTATATAAGAATTCTAGAAGTATTGGAAATATCCTGGAGACCAAAAGTCAAAACAAGAAAAACAGGAATAACAAAAAAGGTACATATAAGTGTGGTCGCTGTAGACAATGTTGCTATATTTTGAATAAGGAGGGACTTTTTCTGGAGAGTAGAAATAAATGGATACACAGCCCAGGCTATTTTAATTGTGAATCTATGGGCATAATATACCTAGCAGTTTGTGAAGCCTGTAACTGCTTTTACATAGGAAAGACAGAGAGAGCCCTCCAGAGGAGGATATACGAGCATATGTACGACATATCGACCAGGAAAGAAAGCAATGCACTTTATAAACACAGCAAGACCTGTATGGAATATAAATACAAATTCCTAATAATTGAACAAGTCAACAAAGATGTTAGGGGGGGTCCCTGGGAAGATAGAGTTGAATATAGAGAGCTGTGGTGGCAGTTGTCTTTGAATTCAGATAAATTCCCTGGATTAAATGATAAAATATCCATACTGCCACTACTAAAGTTAAGAGCAGCTAAACTATGAGCTAAGGTGCAATATTGGTATACACCACTAGATGTCCCAACTAGGTAGTGGTCTCCTATCTTCCTGAATCAGTTTCTTTTGCATTCTATATGGGCATATTAATTCATCAACTTTTGTAACAATGTTTTAAGTATTTATATATTTATATATTTCCTAAAAGGGCCTCTATACAAGTTTATTTATCATTAAGTATGGCAGTATTTTTTAATAGGAAGGTGTCTATGGTATGGACATCAGTAAACAGTCCATAGGATGAAATAATACATACTAAGTACTAAGAATGGTGTTTTAAAATCTTCATAACATATGTTTTTATTGTTTTAAGTGTATGATAAATATCTTTTAATAGTTTTTAAGAACAAGGTTTACAATGCAAATATGAATGCATGATTTAATTAATTGATTAATTTATTTATCTAATTAATTAGGTAATTGATGGTATGATATAAAGGAAATGTAGAAATGGTACTGGTCATCTGATGAAGTCAACTGAATTTGACGAAAACGCTGTGTGCTCAACTGTGCTTGGAAAGGCGTTTATGGTGTTTTTACTCTATGGTTTTACATCTGTGGTTCGAATAAACTGTTTTCCGAGGAGCTGAGTCCTGCGATCTTGCTTTTTGTTCTTGCCGAGTTACCATGTTCAATCATAGCCTCACTTCAGGCTTTGTGCCTACTGAATGGCACACAGTGACAGTTTTCCCACTCCACAAAGTGGGCATCACCACGGACCCCAGGAACTACCACCCCATTAGCCTGATGAGTCTGGTCTGCAAGGCCATGGAACATATCATCTTGGAGCTTATAAACAAGGACAAAGGTAACCTCCAAACTCTGGACCCCACTCAGTTTGGGTTTGTAAAAGATAAGTCATGTCTCCTAAACCTGACTTGACTTCTTTGAAGCAGTCACCAGAGCTGTGGATGAGGGTAAGGTGGTGCACACAGCCTATCTTGACCTCGCCAAGGCTTTTGACACCATCCCCCACTCTGAAATTATAAATAAACTCACTAGACTGGTCACCAATCCCTATGTCACAAGATGGGTAGCCAACTGGCTCACTGATAGAACCCACACAGTGAAAGTAGCTGACTCCAAATCCAACTTCAGACCAGTGACAAGTAGAGTACCACAGGGCTCAGTCCTGGGTCCTCTCCTGTTTGGCATCTATTTCTCAGAAGTCCAGGCTAATACAGTAGGTCTTTGGCTAATGAAGTTCACAGACGACTGCAAACTAGGTGCCATAATAGAATCGCCTAATGATGTGGACATTCTACAAAGGGGCCTCACTAAGACTGATGCTTGGTGTCAAAGTCATGGCCTCAGGCTCAATGCCAAGAAGTGCATTGTCATCTCCTTTGGGAAGAACATTGTACCCATGAACTACCACATAGACGGTAGCCTACTAAACACTGAAAGTGTGATAAGAGACCTTGGGACACAGGTGGACAGTAGTCTCTCCTTTGATAATCACATCATCACAGTAGTCAGGAAATCCTTCTATGTGGCACACCTCATCACAAAGGGGTTCACCTCCAGAAAAAAAGAGGTCATTGTTCCTCTCTATTCATCCCTCATCAGACCCATTATAGAGTACAATGCCCCATTTGGCATGTACCTCGCAAGACATTTGCAACAACTAGAAAGGTTACAGAAATATCTCACTAAGAGAATTACCTGCCTCAAACAGATGCCATATGCAGACTGTCTCAAAAAAATCCAGCTCTACTCCGTTGCTTATCACCTACTTAGAGGCAACCTCTGCCTAGCATAAAAAGCCATGTCAAACCCAGATCTGTTGGACATAATACACTTAAAGAAACCCCAATCCCTCCGATCCACATGCTCCAGAGACCTAAACCTTGCCACTGCAATAAACATAACATGCTTGAGGGATAGATTCCTTTCAAAGAGACTTCACATGCTCTGGAACAGACTACCCATTCATGTCAAGCAAAGATCCTCATTAGCCCTCTTTAAGAAAAATCTCGACAATTGGATGGGAAATAGGAAATTCACCCCAGGGATCACTTCTGTGGCTCTGCTAGACAGGGATGCAGGAAAATAACTTTCTTGGGTGGCGAAAGCCAAGGAACTTTTTTGGCTAGGCTTATATAGGCCCCCGGGCCAATAGCCTAGTACATACCTATGAACCTATTAGGTTCTAAGACTTGCCATTTGGAATCCAACCATGTCTTACTGAGGGGTCAGTTTTTAAATTTATACTAATGTTTTAACAAAATATTTAAGTACAGGGCTATCAGTGTAAAAAAGAAAGTGCACTTGTATGATATGTTTCCTCAGATCCATCTTTAGCAAAGTACATACAGTAGTAAATTCAGATTATTTCGTAAGAGTGATCAATATGAATGGTTTAATAATGGGCGAATCGCTAGGTAGAATGAACCTTGTTTCTAGACTTGTAGTAACTTAGAGAAATAAAGTTTAGTAAAATTCATTAATGTTTTAGCTCTTAATTTGACATTATTAGTGAGTGTTCATGCTAGTAACCCACTTTCATGGGGCATATGAAGGTCCAATCTTACATGTGTCCAGCTTCTAGTACAGTAATGCTATTATTAGTTTTATAGCATGACTGGAAAATGCATGAAACGTATTTTAAAAACATTCCACATAGTGGCCAATTACTTAGAACAGACTCAAAATGGCCTAAAAACATGACAAAAACATTACAGCATAAAAATAGCTTTAATAGTAGCTTTTGTGATCAAGTTTCCTTAAGTTCAACATGCTTTTAATGGAACACTTGGTGTTTACTCCTGGCGCTCACTAATTACTAACAGCTTCAAGTATCTGGGAGGGATGGTTCAGGAGATGAGAACGAAGACATCAAAGCTGGATTCAGAGGCACTACAGCCAGCTAACATAGGCAGAGGTAGTGTATGAAACAAGAATGTGTGTGTGTGTGAGTGTGTGTGTGTGTGTGTGTGTGTGTGTGTGTGTGTATGCATATATATATATACAAATATATATATATATATATATATATATATATATATACATACATATATATATGTATATATGTATATATGTATATATATATATATGCACACACACACACACACACACACACACCTCTTTCACTCTCTCTCTAGATAGAGGGATATAAAATGTAGCCTTAGAGTCAATAAGTCCTTTATCATGCAGTCTCAGTAGTTAAGAGAAGTGTCCCTAGGAGAGAAGGGCTGAACAAAATTCAAACTAGTGATTATGCTGCCATCTAGTGGCTTTCTTGGATTACTTATCTAAAACAATGAGTAACAAGGTCACACAGAAAAACAGATTGGTAAAAACTAAAAGAAAAACCCAGCCAGGCTAGATTTTCCACTGTGTAATTCCTTAAAACCTCTGTATTAGAGGTAACATGGGATTACTTAACTGGAAAAGGGTGCTTTCTTTCTTTTTTTTTACTCAAATCCGATACACATTTCTTAATGATAAAATAAAACAAAAATAGTATACTGAAAATAAGCAATGAAAAAAATAAAAAAACGAAGCCAGCAAAAGAGTTTCATTTGCATGGTTTATACCATAAACAAAATGCAGCTGTTTTTTTTTATTTTAACAACAGATGCAGGTCTGTTCATATCAAGATAACTGGAGTTACGTCACAGCTTAGTTC
Organism: Protopterus annectens; assembly: GCF_019279795.1. Classification (NCBI taxonomy): domain Eukaryota; kingdom Metazoa; phylum Chordata; order Ceratodontiformes; family Protopteridae; genus Protopterus; species Protopterus annectens. The sequence goes on along the minus strand of NC_056750.1, from coordinate 670,519,045 downwards.
CAAAAGCAGTATAGTTCATAATAGTTTGCATACAGACATTGGAGTACATCAAAATTAACTGATAAGATGCTGTGCCTTACCCCCCCCCCCCACACATAGATGTTAATATTGTCACATAATATCTTTCAGCTGGGCTGCAACCAAAAAACAAACTTATTGACAAAAGTGTCTATTAAACTTGAATATGGCAAAGATACAAGGTTTTCCTGGTGGTCCTTGGAGCGTTGCAGTGGTTTCAGTGTTTTTGTTAGTTATTTCCTGACATCCTGTAGTGCTATTTTGACAATAGGTACATTACAGAGCAGCGAGCCAGCAAAATTATGCAACCATCTATTTACAAAACTCTCAAAGCACATCGCAAAACAAAATAAGAATAAGTATAAACATTTAAAATTAGATAAAAATCAAGTACATTTATATACTTAAGAAACTAGGTGAGGCTTCAACTTAGCCTTGAATCAGTGTCCACTGGGGATGTAATGCTGCCATTGAGGTAAAAGTTCCACAGATTTAGGCCCATTGCTTTGAAAGCACAAGTAGCACAAGGGGTAACCTTAGTCAGGCCAAACAGACCAATAGCAGCCTTTTAGTGCTGGAGCTGAGAGGGTCCTTGCTAAATGATAAGGCCTAATTTGGCCATTTAAATAAGCCAGGTCCAGACTGTGTATGGTGTAGCAAACTAATAACAACATGTTGTAGGTAATCTGATACCTGACTGGTATTCAATGCTCAGCTCACAATGCAGGTCTCCTACTCTCATCCTTATCCTGGCAGTGGTAATGTTGTAGGTAATCTGATACCTGACTGGTATCCCATGCAGAGCTCACAATGCAGGTGCAGTACTCTCATCCGTATCCTGGCAGTGGTAATGTTGTAGGTAATCTGATACCTGACTGGTATCCCATGCAGAGGTCACAATGCAAGTACAGTACTCTCATCCGTATCCTGGCAGTGGTAATGTTGTAGGTAATCTGATACCTGACTGGTATCCCATGCAAAGCTCACAATGCAGGTGCAGTACTCTCATCTGTATCCTGGCAGTGGTAATGTTATAGGTAATTTGATACCTGCCTTGTATCCAATGCTGAGCTCATAATGCAAGTATCAAACTCTCATCCATATCCTGGCAGTGGTAATTTTGTAGGTGATCTGATACCTAACTGGTATCCAGTGCTGAGCTCACAATGCAGGTATCATACTGTCATCCGTATCCTGGCAGTGGTAATGTTGTAGGTAATTTGATACCTGAATGGTATCCAGTGATGAACTCACAATGCAGGTATCATACTGTCATCCATATCTTGGCAGTGGTAATGTTGTAGGCAATCTGATACCTGGCTGGTATCCAATGCTGAGCTCACAATGCAAGTACAGTACTGTCATCAGTATCCTGGCAGTGATAATGTTATAGGTAATTTGATACCTGCCTTGTATTCAATGCTGAGCTCACAATGCAGGTATCGTACTCTCATCCGTATCCTGCCAATGATAATGTTGTAGGTAATCTGATACCTGACTGGTATCCAGTGCTGAGCTCACAATGCAGGTACAATACTCCCGCCAGTATCCTGGCAGTGGTATAATCAAAGTTTGAAGAAAGCAGTGTACCATGGAGCTGAAATAAAATTTTTTGGGGAAACTTCCTGATTAATGTTTTCTCCTGCTGAAACCTGGTCCTGGAATGAAAGTTCATGGTCAGATATTCCACCTCAAGTCATATACCTCATTAGCTTCAGCAAGCTTCTGTCCTCAAAGCAGGATCGAAGACTCAGGGGAAATGAAGTTGGAGTTTGAATTGTAGCACGCACAACCAGGACCTTGGTCTTAGGGGGTTTATTTCAAGCAGTTATTTGCTTGGCTGATGGCCTTATGTAGTTTTAGTGTAGTAATCCAATCTGCATTAGAAGGCATATACTTCAGAGCTTTGGCAGGCCAATAGTTTAAGTTCCCTGTTTATAGTGAAGTCCAATAAAACATTGTTTTGCCTCAGTGTTTCATAAACAGATAAATAGCAGGATTTGACTGCAGAGCATTATGCAATGGCTCAAAATAATAATAAACAACAAGAAGGAGAGAAAACACACACTATCCACCTTCATGGCATGACAGCAGACTGAGCAGTCAGTGCAGTTCAGGACTTTAAGTACAGGGCTGTATACACTGTGCGACTGACTGCTAGGCCATGGATGGCCTGTTGGTGAGACTAGCAAATCTATGTGCTTACATCTGGTGTTCCACTTGAGTACAAATAAGGATACCCAAAACCCTCTGTTCGATGGCCATACACTGATCAAGGATAAATCATTCCAAATACATACCTTTCAGAATCCTGACTGAACAGTATACCCTGTATCCTGGCCATCCTGTAATTGTAAATTATCTTGATTAACTAGGTGTTTTAACTTAAAGTCACTGCCGTTTTCCATGCTTTAAGAGCTGCAAGGCCCTCTGAAACAGAAAGGATAGCCATACACTTGATACTATTCCTAGCGACCTACATTGGCATTGTACTCCTCCATGAATTAGTCATCTAAACAATGTAAAAATTCATTCTGTGCTCAGTCTCTGGTCAGAGACTTTCCTAGGCAAATACTAGGCTAACTGCCCTTAAGTCCCATTTTAAGCCTAGCCAACAACTTGAGGTCAGAATCAAACCCTGTACCTTGTGTCTAATAAGGTGAAGACCTTACCCATTATGCCAAACTATTACTTCATTAAGTAATACTTCCAAACCTCACTGAACAAGTCACATGCTCCGACAGCACACTTAGGGCTCACACTGTGGAATTCTGGGCAACAAATACTCTAGCCCTATGGTGTGTGGTATGTATTATGCCATAGATTTAGCTTTACTGATCACAGCAAAGGTGTATTGTACAATCATTCCCAGGAAAGAGCATCTGTTCCTGTGAGAATAGCAACTTCTTATTCCAGTAGGAAAAATTAAGTAGTATCCCCTTATTCACCATCAGGACAAATAATTCTTGTACTTAAGCAACTCCATGGCCTGAACATCATCTGATAATCTTGTTGTTATAGTCTCATCTAAAGTTTGTGGATCCACAATATTCCTAACTCTACTAATTATATTGATAAATGCGTGCACGCACCCCCCATTTCCCATTTTCTACATGGGGTCAGGGGATTATGTCAACTGTCACTTTTTTATTCAGTAACATTCTTGAACAGTCATGCCTGACTGTCAAATTGTCTCTCACACAACCCGTCTATCTGTTTACTGAATATCCTTGTTTCATCTTGCCTTCTTCCTGGCTGTCCTAAATCTTCTTCACCAGATTGTCTTCTGTTTTCCTGCACATATGCCCAAGCCACCATATTTTTTTCTGACCATCTCTGCAATTGGAACTACTTGGCCTTCTGCTCTGATGTCCTCGGTTCTTCATCTGTCCCACAGTGTGCCTCCTACCACCCATCTCAGGCACTTGACCTCCACCTCCTCTAGTTTCCTCAGCTGCTCTGTCTTCACCAGCCAGGTTTCTGTACCATATACTGGTTTGTACGCCTTACTTTTCAGCTTATTTGCCATTCACACTACTCCTGAACTCTGTGCCAGTTGGCTGCAGCCCCTCTGATTCTAGCTTTGACCTTCTCATTCAAAGTTCTCTTCTTCTCAACCACCCTTCCCAGATACTTGAAACTGTTAACCTGTTTCACTATTTTCTCTTCTATCTCAGTTCTCATCTTCTTCAAAATTTCTCCATTTGCTGCCATTACTACTGTCTTATCTGTATTTAGTTTCATCACGTGTGCCTTCAACTTTGCATCCATTCCCCCATCCTTTGTTCTAGTTGTTGCTCAGAGTCTACCTGTAATGCCACATCATCTGCGTACAGCAACTTTGTCGACCTGTCTCCCCAACCTTTTTGCTAATGTAGTCCATCACAAGTATGAACAGCAGTGGGCTCAGAGCTGAACCTGGTGCATACCCACTCCCACTGGGAACCCCTCTGTGAGACCGAACACTCTTCGTACTTGAGTCATTGGTCCTTGTACATAGCCTGCACTAATTCTAACAATGCTTCTGGAACTTCAAACTATTGCGGTACTGCCCAAATCACCTTTCATGTAACCTTGCCATTTGCTTTCTCCAAGTCTAGGAATGCCCAGTTGGAGTCTCCTCAACTATCACTTTAATTGCAAACATCGGATCAATTGTGCTGCATCTTGACATTAATGCAAACTGCTCATCTCCCATTTTATTTTCTACTACTCGGTGTATTTGTTTATCAATCACCCTCTCCATAACTTCCATGCAGTGCAACAATAGTTTAATACCTGTATACTGCTCCCAGTTGTCAATGTTCCTTTATTCTTGTACACAGGCACTTAAATGTGTATGCCTTATTATTTGCTATTGTAACTGCTCTCTTAGCTTCTTTGTTAGCCAAGCATCATTCCTTCCTAGCCTAGTCCATCTTTTCTATCTTCCATTTTTTCTTGTACTCTTCCTTTCTTCTGATGACTTCCTGGACTTCTGCATCCCACCACCAGCTTTTCTTTATGCACCTTATTTCCATACCTGGCTTAACAGCATATCTGTTCAACAATCCTCTAACATAACACTGCCATTTCTCTTCTTCAGCTCCACCTATTTTCTCTGAGGTGCTAGGGCCCTGAGTATTTCTTGAATTCTTATGCTTTCTCTCCTGTCGACTTCCAGATCTTCAGCTTAGTCTCAGTTGAATTGAGAGCCTTCTCTGATCACTGCTTGCAAATGATTGTGGTAACCAGTGGTTTATGCTGTGAGACAATTGTTTCACTGTGGATGACTTTGCAGTCACTGATTCTACCTCACTGCCCTTTCCTTACTAGGAGGAAATCTACCTGAGCTGCATGTTGGTCACTCTTGTATGTGATCTTGTGACCGTCTCTTTTGCTGAACCATGTGTTAGCCACCATGAAGCCATATGCCAGACAGAAGTCTAGAATGGCCTCTTTTTCTTTATTCCTGTTGCCCCACTCTGGCGGTCCTCATATCCTATTCTGTCTGTCCTGCTATGTAGATTCATGTCCCCCATTGTCAATACCAACTCAGGTTGTCCTACTTTATTGAGTAGGTTCTGCAAATGCTGCCTGAATCCATTTTTTTCCTGCTATCATAACCTGGCTGTGGAATATAGGCTGAGATTATGAATACTGCTCTATCTGTATAATGGAGTCTGATTGCCTTAACTCTGTTACTAATTCTGATGACATCCCTCACTGTCTTCAGAAGCCTCTCATGACAGTTACCACACCATTTCTAGTTTGCCCCCAGAGTAGTAGACTTTGGATCCCAAGCCAAGTAGCTTTGCTACACTGCCCTTACCGGTCTATATTACAAAGTCAAAGCTTTAGGTAATTGAATACCTAAAGCTCGACACCTAAACAGCGAAAGCTATAAACATCAAACAGCCACTTCCACAAATTCTTTTGTAGAGAAAGAATTTGCTTGGCCGGAAAAAAAAACTCAAATCCTAATCGACTGGGGGGCTGTGTCCCACACACCCCCCTAACTAAATATACCAACTCCAAGATTGCTCTACAGTGGAGAAAAGGGAAGATTCCTGATAACAGCCAAGCAAATTATTTCCCAACAAAAGAATTTGTGGAAGTGGCCATTCGATATTTACAGCTTTCACTGTTTAGGTGTCAATCTTTAGGTATTCGATTACCTAAAGTTTCGATCACCTAATATAGACCCTGCCCTTACATCTTATTTCATGGCTACACAGGATGTCCAGCCTCCCCCTTACCATCATATCATCCACTTCCAAGCTGCATGCTGTCAGTGAACCTATACTTAGTGTAGCAATTCATACTCTGTTTGGCAGGTTGATTGGTTTTACATCCAGCTTTCACTGACCAGAGCTGTTCCAGGTAACCAAAGCTGGGTAATTGGACACAGGCCAGCCACTAACTTATCTACCTGGGGCTGTTGAGCTTTATGGTGGACACACTGGCCAACAGAGACATATAGATCCATCCTACAATTAGCATGGGTCAGTGGTGTAGGTTGGTATCAGGTAATCTTGCTGACCTGGTACTAATAATTTTATAAAGAGGACAGCAGACCCAGTATTTCACCCTCATCTCCAATGTACACTCCCAAGTGGACTCCATCTTTTCCCAGGTCTTAGAACTATTACAGGTAATCCCTTCCTTAGTACCTCCAAATAGAAGGATCAGTTTTGCATCTTGTGCTGCATCTCCATTGGCTGATGAAGAGAAAGCTCACCCAGATAGGCTTTCATATCCCCCAGTTATACAAAATGCAGATGACCCAAACAAAGCCTTGTAATCGATGCAAAGGCAGCAGCTGCTACCCAGTTAAGTTGTCAGCTGTTGTCCAGCTCTGTGACTCCAGCAGCAGAATATACAAGGTGTTGCAGAACAGATTCAGGTTCCTGGCTTGTAACCTAATACAAACCTCCCATGCAAGCTATGAAGAAAAGTAATGGCTTATTCATCCTGAAAAGTGGTATATTTCTGGTGTAAAAAAGGGGACTGACCTCCATCTGGACAGAAGAATCATTGTTAACATGCTTTAATTAAGTGATTTGCTTGTCTAAGTTCTCCAAGGTGCCACAAAATGTACTGTTCCTTTGCAGACAGTCCCTTGTTTTCACTTATTCTTCATAGCTTCCTAGTCACTAACTGGATCCTGTGGGTGCGTCACCCTGACCTGTTGGTATGTTCAGTTAGTCATCTAAGAACTCCAAAATGCGAGGTATAAGCCAAGTTCTGTGTCTGTCTGCGAGTAGTAGCTGGAACATATGCTTATAATATGGGGTCTGGCTGAAGATTATGTGGCCTCAACCTTAGTTACTGTAACTGAGTAATTACCTTTTAGTGGCACCAAAAGAGAGCCATTTCTTATCTTTGTGGGGCAGGTATTTGCCATATGAAGAAACTGCATCTTTTTTAAATGCAGCACACACACTCTGGACAATACAGAAAGCAAGAGAATTCCAGATAAATATTTACTTCTGCTAGTGACAGCTTCATGTGAGTGCCACCAAGCTCATCACATCACCTAAATCTCACAAACGTTCCTCTCTCTGTTCTCTTTCACCTGCATTTATTCTTCTTGGCAAATCTACTGAAATTGTTACTTGTTCCTTAGCCTGCCTTACCTTTTCATCACATTTCTCCAAGCAACTTAAATAAGCTAGTTAGAAACAAAAGAGTGCAAAGTGACACCTATGATTTACATGCCCTCATACTACTTTGCTAGTAGCTAGCCTTTCAGTTTATGTGCCAAGTTTGTGTAAACATCAAAAGTATGTATAGAAATGTATCTCAGTATTGCACTCTGTATACTTTACCTCTTCTTTTCGTTGTGATATGCTATCTGGTCTGTGCTTGAAACAGTCGATTCAGATTAGATGCTAAAGAAACCTAAAACCTTAACATTGCAGTTTCTGCATGAAATACCAGCTAATATTTACCAGGATCTGGAGTTCAGCAGGATGCTTTGCCCTGAGCTATACTGAGGCTACTAGAAGCCTACTACATGCATTGGTAAAGGCTGCAGTTTGGCACATCTTTGGGTTGTGAGGGAACTAAAGTACCTAGAGAAGACCTATGTGGATATAGTGGGGGTATTCAGAATCTTCACAGAGCACTCCCCACGTGCAAACCAAACTGGAGAACTATGTGCTGCTGTAAGGCTACAGTGCCAACCGTTTTCACACCTTATTGCCCAGTTATAGTATTTCATTTTGTTTTTATTTTAATGTTTTAAACAATGACATTCATCGACATTCACAGTAATATATGTTCATTACTGTGCATTTATCCTGCTGTTCTTTTTCTTTTCAATTTGCTTCCAGTCCAGATGATTGCTGAATACTGCTGATACTGATCTGGAGCAAGTCACTTAATTATCCTTGCTACCCACGTTTAAATAAATAAATAAATAAATGTCCTGTGTACGCATTCCATGATAGCTGCAGAAGCAATCACGTTGATTGGTTTCAAACTGATCATAGCTGATTGAATTTGCATCCTACTTTAGTTCCTTTTGTTGATATGTAGGTTTAGAGGGATTTAATGTTTCAGTATAACATTTCAGCTTAGGATCTCATAAAAGGTCATCACAAGCCATACTCCAGGTTTGCATGGTCCAGAAGATCCTTTCTGATTTTTTTCTAAGTTTTTGAATTGCGTATCTCCACTAGAACTTTGTTTCATTTTCTTCCTACTGTTCTTGCAATAAATCTTCGCAATGAATCTTGACCATTAAATTATTGTTGCTAGCGTCTTTAAGATGATTATTAAAAGAGATACCCAAGGTTAATTCAACTAACTTATCTTTTAAACTCTTGAATAACTTATCAGTTTGCCCATAGATTCTCAGTTGTGAAGTGTATACAGTTGTACTAATCATACTTGTTCATCTTAGCTCAATTGTATAACTGACTAGATATGCTTTGTAAAATATCTGTGAACTCTCTCCAACTTGTTTGTCATTAATGTCATATATACAACATCTAACCCCACACTCCAATAAAGGTGTAACTATAATTGTATAAAATGACATCAGCACTTTGGTTAATAGTTTTGATAATACCAAAAATTTCATCACTAATTTACTAATGTCCCCTTCAAATTTTAGATCTTATGTAATAACTATTACCAGATCTTTCTATCTAGAGCATTTCTTAATAATTTCATTTTTAGTCCATGTGGGCACTCATCTTTATCTTTGTCTAAATGCATTACTCTACATTTCTTGCTATTAAAGGACACATTATTATGCACTGACCATACATACATGCATCTACATAATTCTGCAAAATAGTTTGAACTTTAACTTTCCCCATCCTTACAACAACAACAACTGTAACCTTAGAATCATTGTCAAATTTCCTAATCCAACATTTATCACTAATTGGTAGTGTTGACCTAAATACATGAAAGATATCTTCATGAAATGAGCAATGATCTTCATGAAATACAGAAGCCTAGATGAATGCTGAAGGACATATGGCTGAGGATGGTCTCCTTGAGGATAAACATAGTTTAAATGCCCATTACTCATCATAGCATTCAAGAACCTCACCTAAGAGGAAGGATAAGATGTTCGTACCCAGTGAAATGTCTGCTACATCCAGTTATCCATACCCAGTGAAATGTCTGCTGCATCCAGTTATCCATACCCAGTGAAACGTCTGTTGCATCCAGTTATCCAGCTAAGCTTTTCAAATTATCAGCAGCTTATACAGCCCAGCTTGTCTAACTACACTTAAAAACTTTTTTCTTCCTCTGTGTCAGAAGGTTGCACAATTCTTTGCTGATAAGGTTGCAAGAATTACATTCTTTCTTCCCCTGTGCGCCAGTTTGAGCTTAGCAGTAGTAAAGTTGTATAACTTTTAGGTATGATCGACTGACTTTTGGCTATGTTAACCATGACAAGACCAATAATGTGGTCTTATTTCTCTAGCCTCCTTACTGTGGATTGGACCATGGTCCCATAAATCTTGTTATAAATGTTTGGAGGTCCTTGATACAGTGATTTTCCTGGTAGTAAAGACACTGATGCTAGTGAGAGTGTTTTTAATATTTTAAAAGAAGTCTTAGCTATTATTTCTTTGCTGAAAAAGCCGCACTTAACCTGGATAACTACTCACACATGAGGGTGGGCTTTGTAAAGCTTGGTTCCCAATTAACATCTCACAGTCTCCTTCATCTTCAACACTCTCAGTTTAGATATAATACCAAAATAACATTATTAAGGGTTTATGAATGGCCCTCTGGTAGTGAGTCCACTGGGTATTTTTAGTGCGGTGGTGGTGCTGCGGTAGCATTGTCATCTCACAGTAAGACGTCCTGTTCGATTCTCACCTAGAGCGTCTTCTGTGTGGAGACATGCGTGAATGGGCATACCTTCATTGAAGGTTGTGCATCAGGGCCGGCAACTCGGCATGCAAAAATCTACTGCCAGTCATTAGCAGACTGGAGTTCTGCTGTAGTGACCCCTAACCGGGAAAAGCCAAAAGACACAACAAGTCTCCTCAATCGCTTTATAGCATTCGATGCTAAAGGCTAGGGGAGCTTTCTTGACTGTTACATTTTCACTGTGAACTTTCAGAAACTCTTTTCACCTGATTTGACTTTTACTTAGCCAACAGGTGCTTTCAGCTGTTGTTTTAGAAATAGATTTCTCTCAGAGTTAGCCACTTAAGAAGTTTATGCAGAGTTCAGTTTTTGCTCCCCCATTGTTCATATTGTACATGCTTTCCTTAATAGTGGTGTTCTTAAACAGAAGTATGCAAATATAATATGCTAATGACATATACTTTCCAGTCTTATCAACCAACTTTGTCTTCTTTTTCTCTAAAGTAGTTAATAATTAATTTTGAAATGTTGAACTTCATTAACAATGTGTTCATCCAGGTTTTTTTTTTTTTTTTTAAAAAAAAAGTTTTGTTCATCAGGGTAAAAAAACTTTACAAAGCTATCAGCAGAGAGGTAATGGGTGCCAAACTTGTATAAACAATGCCACTTTCTGGATATTCAATAAGGACAGCAGAAGTTCATATTTTGGATTCCACTAACCTATAGTATCACTAAAAAATGTAAATATTCATCATATCCACAGTGATTAGCTGTACCTTTCATGCATGCATGAAAATATTAGAAAAATAAGGCCCAAAATGAAAATATTAGAAAAATAAGGCCCAAAATGCACCACAAATCATCTAAGCCCATATGGTTTCTGGGACCCTAGAAGTCCCTCAATACCTGACTTAATTCAATTATTCCCTCCAGCAAATCACTTTGATCTCCAACACAATCCATTAGTTTTTCCAGCAAATCTTATGACCTGTCTTGGAGGGTGTGAATTTCACTATCTGCAGATTTAAAGTAGGCATACACTCCTATCCCAAAAAACATTTTATCACCCCCTGAAATAAATATTGTGTATTTAAGAAAGAGCTTTAAAATATCCTTTTACATTTCCTATTAATGCTGCACTTACTCCAAGCCTTTAAATCTACCTGCTAGAAACAGAGTAACATTCATGTAATGGACCTAACAAAAAAAAAATTAAAATCCTTCATGCCGATTGGCTGCAAGCACAACTTCAATGTGCCAGCAACAAACACCAAGAACACATATGACGCTGATAGATACAACTCCAAAATGAGAAATGAAGCACTTTTTCTTAACCTCTTGTGACCGATTTTTTTTTTCAAGTTTATAAGTTAAAAATGAGTTCTGTGTAGTTTTTTTGGTATATACTTATTTTAGAAACATTGTATGAAATGTCTGTTTATAGTGCTTTACTTGTTAAAATCGGCATTAAATGATTAAGCAACTGAGTAAGACACAACAAATATTTAATAAAACGCATCTATATGAAGTATGCCAAAACATGCACACACACGCACACACACACACACACACACACACACACACACACACACACACACACACACACACACACACACACACACACACACACACACACACATATTAATTGCATATAAAAGCAGAGACCATTTCGAAATGGTGCTTTACCACTGCTAAAATCAAGTAACAACATGGAGAAAAATAATTTGTTCTTTAACATGTTTGCTGTGTGTGTGCATTACAACTCTCAATATCTGATGAACAGTTAAGAAATGCTATGGCAGTCCTGAATTCTTGATAGCAGAGTGCCATGCAAACTGGGGTGGTGTGGCAGTGTGGCACCATCCCCATAGTACCATGATAAAATGTGCAGAAAATGAAAGAAAAGTTTTTAATTCTTTTAGATTTTATTCATTTTCTATGTAGTTATGCAGTATGAACATTGAATAAAAGTCAGGCTTTCTGTGTCATGATATATTCAAGTTTAACATGTAGTCTCTCATATTCTTGCAGCAAAAATTACATGCATCATGTTGCAGAGTGAGAAAGCAGTGCTTTCTGTATAGTGCAGTGAATGTTTAAAAGCACACGAGAAGTAAAATGCAGTCTTTGTTGAATATCTTCAGTCTTTTTTTATGGGAAACAGTAAGACTGAACATTACAAAGTACTGAGGTGCAGTGTCATTAAGTGACTGCACACTGTATGTCAGTATGTCTTTTGTAGTGAAGGAATGTATAACGAATGAAGCACAGATGAGAAAGGTAAAAGGTAAAAGGAGGCAAACATAACTGAGGGAACAGCTGGAAATAATTCCAGTAAGTTTAAAAATTGAGTGGAAATAAAGGAAAGAGAGATATGAAGAAGTAACAAGAATTATTTAGAGGGACTGACAAATGTTAAAGTATTTTAAAATAGGGGGAATGTCATATAACAAGAAGAAGAAGAGCAATTGCAGAATGCTACGAAGAAGACAAAAGGATTTCCTCAGTAATATGCATGAGTTTAGAAAGACTGCTGTTAAGCAAATGGTTTTAATAATAATGCCAGAGCACAAAAACTTTTATAGCAACAGAAAGTAGAAAGGGTTTTTGCCAAGCTTAGGGAGCCTACAACAAGGATGATAAGCTATTCTGTAGATGTACTAGAATTATTTCAGAAATTTTATGAAAGTCTGTATAAAACAAAGGAATATGGAGATCAAGAAAAGGTACAAATGGGGTGTGTGGCCAAGATGGCAGCATAAGATATTTGCTCTGCTTCCCTTGAACAAACATAACAGGATTTAGTTATCAAGTTCATTAAAAAATATTCAGGGAAGATGCAATATCATAAAGAAAGCCATTTGAGATTGTTTGATGAAAAAATACATATATTTCAATATTTTCCTGTCAAAAATTCAGTTAATAATAACTATTAGAAAAAAATAAGCCACTCTAAAGCAGCATCACAAGAAATGTCTGTGAAGAAGGAACTATAGTCTATTCTTAATAATATACAGAACTTAAACACATAGGTCCGAACAAAACAGTCAAACTAGTAAATAGTCTGTTGAAGACACGACAGTTCACAGCATCACTCTTACATATAGTTCCTGTTTAATACGATAAAAACGGACAAAAAATACACAAGAGACTTAGCGCTTTCACCCAGTTCTATACCGGGTTTCATCAGAGTAAATAGCTTATGGAGCAGTTTCCTTAAATACTATATGGAGTCAATTACTTTACTTGCAATCAAGGTGCTAATAATATAGAGATAATAATGTAAGATTTATCTCCAGTCAAGATAGAGTTAATTTTAAAAATAGCTTGGTCTATTTCACCTATAAAAATAGGAGATACTGTTATCAAATTTGATAATGACTGTTCTTTCTTGGTAATTTCAAAAAGAAAATAACATATTCTGAAATAGAAACTCATCTGATATACCCTGCAAAATTAAGATTATTTCTACCAGATGGTCAGAAAATGTTTGAATCTTTGTATGATGCAATTTCTTTTGTTCAGAGGAATAATTTACTCAACAATACAGAATAAATGGACTTGAGTTAATCTTTAAAAAGGCAAGCTAAAATAAGTGATCGGGCAGTGAAGGAGAAAATAAGAAGCTTAGAGACAAATTAATATTTTACTTATTTGTTATTTATGTTTAATCTTGACCATTAAAATTACTGAAATAATCTTAGAAAGGACAGTCATCATAAGGTAACATGTTTTCTTTTTTAGACATGCTTATTAATAATAACTAACAGCTTGATGCTGTTGTAATGTCTCTTACTTTCCATTAGAGGGGATAAATGTTTGTTAAAATAAGTTAATCTCAATATTAAATATATAACTTTTAATTAAATGAATATAGTAATATTCTTTAGTAATACTGTTTATTTAGTATTCAGTTAATAGAAGTATTATATAAATAATATAAATATCTAGAAAATTTGTTGCTTGAATGTTTTCCTTAAGTAAGATGACTAGTGTTAAACTGCATATCTGTAAGTAGCTGCTGACTGCTTTTAAATAACAACATACATAGGAAGTTATTTATGTTTTCTTTTGTTCACAAAAGGGGATTTGCATTTATATATTTGTCACAGGGATAGTCATTTTGGCATATTTCAGAAGTGTTTAATGCTCATTTGTATTAAACTGTTAAAAACATTTATTTTTAAATTGTGGCTCACCTAATGCATTCATGAGCCTTTTTACATAAGAAAGCATCTTTCTTCCCTTCACTTTCCTGCTTTAAAGGCTGACATCTTTAAAGAATGTTGTTTTTAATGTCCATGAGCTTGTTTTAATCACTGCAGCAGCCTGGATCCATTTTTAGACTGTGCAAGCTGATGGAAGTGCTTCTTAACCTTTTACCCTTCTGAAAATTGAAGTGTTTGACTGGAACATTTAAATGAGCACCAGGGGAAGTGAATACAAAGGAAATAAAGTTAAATTTATACTGTTTAATGGTATGTTTAATTATTAATAATTCAATTCTGATGAACTATAAAATGTTAGTCATTTAAATTTGTCTAAAATAGTGCATTTGTAATATGCACAAACTTTATAAGTGGTATGCAGAAAAAACAATAGTTAAAAGACACTCACAAAGCTATTGTTTTAAACTGTAAATAAATATCTTACTCAGTGATTCCTGTACAAAGTATATTAAGTACTTAAATTTCAAATCTAATATATAGAAAATGCATTGAAATAAATTCATACAGGGGACACAATGAAGTAATTCTCTGATATTGCATATATGTCATTTGGCTTATTACACATAGGAAATAACATTAGTATAGTAAAATCCATTTAACATTAATGTTTAAATTTAGAGATTGTAGGTGGATTTTTTCCTGTGTGTAGTTAAAAGTAGAAGGAATATAGAGCTGATATGAGTTCTAATTACATGTCAGTGTGTGTAAGTGGAGGAAGGGGCTACTGCTCTATAGACCTACTGATCTATAGTAATTCATTTTTGACATAATATGTAATAAAGTATATTTGAACAGATTTATTAACTGATACTAATTTTCTATTACCCGTTGAACATCAAATCTCCATGATTTAAAGGTCTATTCATTCCTTTAAATGAGATGGGTGTTCTCAGCTCAGTCATTAAATGAGATGTGGTATCTAATCTCTGATCTGTTATTCTGGTAGTCATCAAGCCTTTTTCTGTTTATGATCCTAACCTAACCATTAGGTAATTAATGTATATCCCCACATCAATACTGAAGAACAAAATATATCCTCCACAAAATATGTTTGTGTTTCTAAACACACAGCAGGGGGTTTCTATCACTGATTTGGTTTGTTCAGGTTTATGTTCTCAGTATATAGCTCTGTTTAATATCATCATAACTCCATTTGAATGGTAGAGATTAGCCAAGTGGAATCACCAATGCGTTCTACTAAGAGAAAGTAAACTAATATCAGCAATTCATTCTCACCATGTCCCAATTGGTTCTTCCTGTGTCTTGTTCACTGGTCAGATGTAGGTCTTGTAAGTCATTGTTAGGGATTCCACCCTATATATCACAGAGCTGTGATAAATTATTACAGCTACTGTCAATCATGTCATCAAGAGGAAGTGTATAGAAATGAGTTAACTAAGCTAAGAACAGGTTTCATTAATAGGGGGTATAGTGAACATGAAATTGATAAGGTGTACCATAATGTACACAAAGAAAGGAAAGGTAAAGCTAAGCCCTACTACTCTGACAGAGTAGGTAGTGACAGGGTAGGTATCAGGAATAGTGTATTACCATACATTCCAATGGTTTTACCATATACAAGAGATGTGAAAAGGTTGGAAACCATCATACAACAAAATTGGCATATGTTATTAGTAGATGAGGATACTGCCAACATAGTGGGTGGACAGCCACATTTTGCATTTAGAAATAAGAAAAATCTGAAACAGCAGCTTTGCTATCCAAGGCCACCTGCTCTGATGGATAGCACAGTGAATGGCACCCATAGATGTGGAAAATGTACACAGTGCATTTATATAGATGAATCAAGGTTTTTTAAGCACCCTGAAACAAAGCTTCTATGGGAGCTAAGGAATTTTGCTGATTGCAATACTAAGAATGAAGTGTATGTAGCTCACTGTACAACATGTTTCCATTTCTATGTTGGCAAAAATAACTGTCACCTTAGGGAACGGATAAGGGATCACCTTTAGTGCACTAGAAAAGGGCAACTGTATAGTGCTTTGGCTAAGCATACATTGGATAAGGGGGATGACCATATATTTTTGTTTCAGGTTTTAAACATTCAGAATGTCAGCAATAGGACGGGAGACATAGTCAATACTACTGAAAATATGGAAGTAAAATGGATTTTGCATTTAGGAGCACACAGAGGTTTGGGTTTGAATGATAGTGTTCCATTGAAGCCAGTGCTAAAATCTAGAAGGTTAAAATAAAATAAAAAATAATAATAATATTTTAACAAGAGAAGACAACATAAACACATGCAGGGCTGTGGATAAATATGACAGTATTTCTTGAGCTGCTTCTAGCATAGATATCATTAAAGACAAGCATTTGTTGAGATGTATGTGTTAAAGCATATGCATTTACTAGGTGGACAACATGTGCATTTATTAGGCAGAATAAAGAATATATGTATTAAGTTGTTGAGTGTGTACTGCTTATACTTTTATATATATTTTTATGCTCATATCTATGCACATAAGTAGTTACTAAATGGGGAACATGAGTATACATATTTATTCATTGACTTTTTATGTATTTTATTTATATTTATCCACATGTTCTTGTCTTTACATTTTGAGCATGAGTTTTTCTGACTTCAGCAATTAACTAAGGGTAAAAGGTAACCATAGTAATTAATTGATTTCTGAGTACTGAATTAACTTTGAGTGGTAGGATTGGTTGTTTTAGTAATGGATTAAAGTATTTAAGTGCTGTTGCTGTTTGAATGAACTGTCTGATGAAGCAATGGTTACCATTGCGAAAGCACTCACCATTTTGTATTAAAAAAGAAGATTTTACTTTGTCGTGGTTCAGCTTCTTTATTCCAGCTACCTTCCTACTACCTAATAATGTCATATTTATCAATAATATATAAGATTATAAGAAATTAATTTGATATTCCTGATTTGACAATTTGGAATTATTCTACAAAAATTAATAATGATGGTTTTCAGAAGTTAATAAAAGTTATGCTTAAAATCAGCAGGAAAATCAATGTCTTCAATTTATTGGAAAATTTATACATGGAAGTCCTTACATAGAGTGTATTAACCCCTCAAAAAGTTGCACTGATATATAAATCAGAAAAAAATAAACTGCTGGAGATGTAGTGATATCTTAGATACAGATTGGTTTCACATGGTAATGAAATGCAAAATGGTGTTCCTTTTGAGTGAGTTCAGAAACTTCTCTCAAGCATTGTGGTCAGATAATTGTGTTATTACTGATTTTTTGATTTTATTTAATGCCCCAATCACAGATTCTATACCAACCTCACAAATACCCCTTCTTCGGTCTTATTTCTGCTATAGCTAGGAAAGTATGACACAATACTGGAAATGTAAATCTGCGCTTTCTTTTACATTATTTGCCCGTATAGCTAAATCTGTATACCAAAAGAATCATTAACTATAAAAAAGAAAATCAAACAAAAAAAGCCGTAGAGCGGAAAGCAGTACTATTCCAAATCCAAACCACGAAAGTGACACCAACAACGTCTTGAACGCTTTTATTGAAAAAACACATGCGTTTTCGTCCTTTTACTCTAGGACTTCATCAGATAAAACTATTATAAAAAAGTCAAA
This sequence comes from Protopterus annectens, assembly GCF_019279795.1. Classification (NCBI taxonomy): domain Eukaryota; kingdom Metazoa; phylum Chordata; order Ceratodontiformes; family Protopteridae; genus Protopterus; species Protopterus annectens. The sequence goes on along the minus strand of NC_056750.1, from coordinate 670,501,380 downwards.
CTATGTCAAAGTTTGGTTCCAGGACGAGGAGTGATGCACTCGGAGGTTTCATTTCATGAGGGGATTAGCGGACAAGCCGCAAAGAGGAAAAGGGAGCTTATAGGCGATAATTGGGAAGCCGGCGACCCTGGAGAAATGGAGATGACCAATTTTAACCCCATGAGAACACCGAGGGCTCTGGATGTTGGAGAGGAAGAACGAGAACAAAGTTATTACGAAAATATGGACAAGGGTGCGAGGCCTAAATCAAGGCTAAACACCAAAGGTACTGTTTTTCCGAACCATAAAACCACTAATGAGTGGTTAAAGAAAAATTATTTGTTCAATCTTGAAAGTGACACTTTAAATTAAATTAATAATGATGGTACAACATATATTGAAAAACTTGATAAGCTTTATGAACTAATGTTGAAATTTAGAACACTAAGGATAGAAAATGCATACTTGAATGAATGTTTAATTAAAGAAATAGTCCCTAAGGGACTTAGGGTTTACAAATACCCTAATAATGTGCAAATAGGGTCTTCGTTTCATGTGAATTTAGTTAAAGCTTTTAATAAATGTGGACTAGAAATTATACAGCTCATTATTGAGGAAAACGAAAATAAATTAACTGTTATTGAACAAGAAATCAAAGAGCTTGACACCAACATTAAACAAGATCTCATTTTTGGGATCAAACAGGAGAGAGAAAGATATTTTAAAATGAGAGAGGAAATAGATTTGAAATGTGAGGACATCATAAAACGAAAGATGGGAAAGTTAAATAGAGACATAAAAGAATATGCAAACAACAGTAGTTACCCAAAACCAACAATAATGAATATGAAAGGAAATTTTAGGAATAATTATAATAACAAGGATAAAAATGAAGGAAATGGAGTAAGAAAGAATGTTGAGTACAACTATGACACTGAATTTCCACCTTTAGGTGTGTTTAATCAAGAGTATTACGAACCTTACAATAGGGAAAGAAATTTTCAGGTGAGGGGGGGGGAGAAGGGGGAGGGGGAGACACTATTAGTGAGTACCCTGGTCCCCATTAACAATAGGAATAGTGAGAATACTATAAACTTTGAGAATGAAATTAAAAACAATTTTGAAGGATTCACTATTTACAATTTCAGTAACATGATTTTAAAGAATGAACATTTTGAACTTATAAGTAAAGGATTGAAATACAACCCAGTGAAAAAAGGAAATGTGACTGGTACAATATTGGACATTAAGTTATTTACTAGAAAGATAAATTTAACTGTTTTAGCTTCTAAAATGGGTATGAAAGGAACTAAAATTGTGACTGAGGAATTGAACAGAAGTTCGGTATTTAACCCACCTTTAGCACCTCAAATAAAAAACTTTGAAAACGTGTTAGAAAAAGAAATTAGAAAATTAGAAAAGAAGGACAAGGGTAAGAATAAATATATAACTAACATGAAGAAAGAGGAATGGGAAGTTTTGAATGAAATGATTGAGAATGCCAAGATAAGGGTGATGAAACCGGACAAAGGGGGAGGTATTGTTATCATGGAGAATACCATGTATGATACTAAAATGTATTCAATTTTGTTAGATGAACGAAAATATTCGGTGGCCTCTAAAAATGAGTTGGTAATAGCATATAAGAAAATAGACATGATGCTTGAAAATTTATTAATGGATAAAGTTATTGATATCAAAACTTATAAATATTTAGAGGTAAAAAAGCCAAGGGTGGCAACAATGTTTGGCATACCCAAGATTCATAAGAATCAATTTGACCCCCCGTTAAGCCCGATTGTTTCAGCGGAAGGAGCAAAAACCACCCCATTAGCTAAATATGTAGACAACAAAGTCAAACACCTATGGATGAAAAATGACTTTATTCTAAGAGATTCTTGGGACTTTTTAAGAGAGCTCTCCACAAATATATATAATGAAAATATAATTTTTGTCACAATAGACATTATAGATCTTTTTTCTAGTATACCGCATGTTGAAGGTATGGAATTATTTGAGGAAAGTGTGTATGGTGACAAGAAGTTGTCACACGAAGAAAAAGTAACGGTAGTGACTCTTATGGATTTCATTCTAAAACACAATTACTTGATGTTTAATGGAGAATATTATAAACATATTTCAGGAGTCTCAATGGGGGCAGCTTGTGCCCCGACTTTTGCCAATATAGTTCTTGGCAAATGGGAGGAGAAATTTATAACCAACTCTGTTTATAGGCAATATTGGTGCCTTTATCACAGATTTTTGGATGACATAGCGATATTTTGGATAGGAAGTGTGGAAAAGTTCAATGAATTTTTTTCTTATATAAATCAAACCACCAATTATCTAAAATTTACTTATGTAATGAATACAGAAGTTATGAATTACTTAGATGTGGAGATTTATAAGAAAAATGGAAAATTTGAAACCAAGGTGTTCAGAAAGAACACATTCTGTAACTCGTATTTACATTATGATAGTTTTCATCCAAAACATTGTAAGAAAAACATTATAAAGGGCCAATTTGTGAGAGGCTCGAGGATGACAAGTGATGAAGGTGATTTCCATCAAGAATGTAATAAACTGGAAGCAATGTTCTTAGAGAGGGGTTACCCATCAGAATTCATCAGTGTAATAAGAGAGGAGGTTGAGAAAGGTAGGAAAAACAAATTTCAACCAATAAAAGGAATAAAAGAAGTATTGAATGATGGTTCAGGTAACAAGATAGTGAATATAAATGAGAATGTAAAAAGGTTAATTATGGAGTTCAATACTTTAAATAAAGAGGTTAAACAGATATTCAAGAAGGAATGGGATAGATTTGTTGCCATCACAGATTTAGAAGAGATTAAGAATATGACACTACAAGTGACTTACAGGAACCCCCCTAACATAAAGAAAAAATTAGAAGGAAATGGAAGATACAAAAGGATTGGGGAAAATAATAAAGTGGGAACTTTTAAGTGCGGGAGATGTGCACAATGTCCATACATTATGAACAAGGAAGAAGTTTTTATAGAAAGTAGAAAGAGATTAATAAAAAGTAAGGACAGAATTAATTGTAATACGCAAGGGGTAGTTTATTTGGCAGTTTGTCAAAACGGCCAATCATTTTATATTGGAAAAACAGAAAGGGTTTTTAAAAGACGTATATATGAGCACATATATGATATTGGAAAAAGAAAAGAAACTAATGCACTATATAGGCACTTTAAAAATTGTGAAGGAGCAAAATATTTATTTTTTGGGCTAGAACAAGTACAGCAGGATGTTAGGGGAGGTCTGTGGGAGGAGATTATTGAAAGCAGGGAATTGTGGTGGCAGGTCTTTTTAAATGCTTGTAAAAGGCCTGGATTAAATGAAAATTTATCTATAGGACCAATATTAAAAGTAAAGGCGAATAAAGTTTAAGTCACATTCACTGGGTTGTTTAGTTTACATGATAGTTTTGTATAAAAATATTAATTTTAAGGATTTTTAAATAATAATTTTATGTATTTATATATGTATTTATATATTTATTTATTTATTTATATACATATATATAATTAATTTATTTAGATATATTTAATGAACACAAGAAATTGATAGGTAGGAATCATATAATGATTACAAAACACAATAATAAATACACAAGAAGTGAAGAATAGATTGAGGGATGAATTAGCATGTTATATAGTTTCTCGACACTAGAGGGGGTTCAAGGCTAAGGTTTTTAATGCTTTTTAAATGCTTGCGAAACTTTGCACAGAAGTTATTAGGTACATGATTTTCATGGTAAAATTTAAATGAAGAACTTTCCCAACGATGTATTATATGATGTCAAATTAATTTTTAAATAATATCCAAAAGATAAACTGATTTTAAAAGTATTGTTTTTATACATACGATCATTTTTAAAAATTCCATTCAGGAATAAATATTAATGAGATGAGAAATTCACTGGTTTATTTAAAATAAGGAAATGGTGTCTTATTGGTTTATTGGTTTGTTAATAAAGTATAAAAGTAGAGTTTTTTTTATAATAGTTTTATCTGATGAAGTCCTAGAGTAAAAGGACGAAAACGCATGTGTTTTTTCAATAAAAGCGTTCAAGACGTTGTTGGTGTCACTTTCGTGGTTTGGATTTGGAATAGTACTGCTTTCCGCTCTACGGCTTTTTTTGTTTGAATTTCTTGGTTGCTAGTGAAAGCCGCACTTTCTTGGTTTTCTATAAAAAAGAAAACTGTAAATGTCATTCACCATCTCATATCTTGGCAAAAACTAAGTGATTTACTAGGAAAAATTATTAATGGTTTAGTAATAGTATATATAAAAAATATCTTGTTATGAACAATGTAAATAGTTTCTATTTTGTTTTGTATCAAATGTTTGAATCTTTTGTTTGCTATTTTAAAATCATTTTTTTAAAGAAAAGGTACAAATGCAAATGTTTATGGAATAATTAAATATGCCGGGGTTTGAAGTAGATGTGGCTCAATTACTAAGGATAAGAGGAGATTAAATAAAAATTGTGATGTGTAACCAATCCACAGGAAAGTCTCCAGGAGCAGATGGCATTCTTGTGGATATATGGAAGTCAGGAGGGAAAAAACGATATAGATTTGGAAGGTTTTGTTTAACAGTATTTTAACAGGAAGAGAAGCACCAACATCCTGGAAGAGAGAGGTGTTGGCTGTAATACGTAAAGTGGGGAACAACCCATCAGATCCAGCTTCATGCCAGCCCATTTCAAAACTAAAAAAACATGATTATAAAGTGTTTATGTCTATAATGGCTAAAAGAATGGCAAGGGTGATACCAAAATTGATAGATATGGATCAATGTGGTTTTGTGGAGTCAAGGAAAACATTTGACAAGTCAACAGAAAATTGATGATCCAGAGGGAAGCTGAATGGAAACAAATACCACTGCTTTTGGTGGGTCTCATAGGTTCATACTAGGCTATCTGCCCTAGGGCATTTATAAGCCTAGCCAGAATGTGTTTGGCTTTCGCCACCCATTTTAAATTTATTTTGCTATGCCCTTTTTCGAGGTTAGTATACTTTGCCTCTGTCTAACAGTGACACAGAAGTGATACCCGGGGTTTTGATGCAGAGAACGCATTTGACAGAGTAAGCTGGGAGTTTATGAGCAGGGCAATGGAAGCATTTACATTCCCTGATAAAATTATAAGGTTGTCTGTAAGGATATATGATGGATTGGTGGTGGGTGGATTCCTCCATGGTATTCTGTTTGAGCAGAAGAACCAGGCAAGGGTATCCTCTTTCCCCTTTGTTATTTGCACTATATTTAGAACTATTGGCAAAGAACATAAGAGACTCAGAAATTAAAGGATATAATTGGTATGCTATTGAAGAAAAGCTGTCTCTCTTTGCAGATGATGTTATTTTATACCTAATAAAACCAGAAAATGAAATTTCAGTGTTGTGGAACATTTTGAGGCAGTTTCAAATCTTTTCAAGATACAAAATGAATGAAGCTAAAACAAAGGCAATAACTGTAAATTATGTAGCCACACACCGATTGGATCAGCAATATCCATATTTATTGGGACATATTAAAATGAAGTATTTAGGAGTATGGATTAAAAAGGATTCTGGTATGACAGCTAACGATATATGGGAAGAGACTAAATAAAAGGTAATACAAAAATTGAGAAAGTGGAAGCTCTCTTACATAGATTTAGACAACAAGCAGTTAAAATGATTTTAGTCCCTTTAGTTTTATATACAGATCAGCCATATTTTTATTAACCAAAGGAGAAGTTGTGGATAGCAATTAATAAAGAGCTGAAGGATTTTATCTGGGAGGGGAAGATGGCAAGAGTTAAGTGGGATAAGGTGATTCTTCCAATTGGAAAGGCAGTTTGAGATTGCCCAATTTGAAGGGGTATTTCAGAGCTGCACATTTTAGGTTCCTATATGTAGCACATGCAGAAACCTATAATTTAAAGTGGAAATAGATGATGATGAAACAGGGGGGAAGCTCAAGAACCAAGGAGAGACTTGAATTTTGGATACAGATCCTTAAGGAGAATAATAATAATGATACAGAATAGTATATTAATAAAGTAGTAGAAAATATTCTAAGAACTAAGCCAACACGGGAATGGAGAAAGGAGATCCTGCCAATAAGGATGACTGCAATTACGGATACAGACAGTAGACATGAGGGGGCTAGAATTTATTGGAGAAAACTGGCAAAAGAACCAAGGTATTGGTAGCAAATATTTAGAGAGGAAAAAGTAATAGAATGGGAACAGGCCAATAATTTATTTGGACTGCAGGTTAGAGATTGCCTTCCCTATCAAGGATTGATATCTGAGTATAGGTAAAGCGAAAGAAATAGGGGATCCTAAGTGAAAGACCAGCACTGGTAGAGTTTCTAGTAAAATCTAGAAGAGAAACTGCTGTTAAAAAGGAATAATTAGTACAGCATACAAAATATTGCATTATAACTGTAAGAATTGATCAGAGGAGGTTGGAAAGGACTGGAAAAGAGACTGGATAAGCAATTCACAAAAAAAAAAAAAAAATAAATAAAGGATATATGTATGTCTCCCAAAAATGCAGCAGAGTCTAGAAGATTTAGGATCTTTGCTCTGAAACGTTTACTTAAGTATTTTTATACCCCAAGTAGACTGCAAAGAAATTTTCCTCAGGTAGACAGCAAATGTTGGAGGTGTGATGAGGAAGAAAGATGTCACTGGGAACATATTTTCTGGGAGTGTAATGAATTGACAGACTTTAAAGATTCCCTGCAGACTGCTCTGTCAGACATACTGGGTGACTAAACTGGTATAACTAAGGAAATTATTTTTTGAGCTATAATACAGAACTGGAATTGCCAAGACATAGTAAGTCTTTGCTGAGTCTGATTATGGTGGCTGCCAAAAAAGCAATTGCTAGAAAATGGAAATCAGTGTCTAAACCAGCTGTATTAGAAGTAGTGAATATAGTAACAGATATAAAACAACCGGAACTGAGATCTTTAGAAAAGGCTAGGAGTAAATTGCATAGAAAAAATGGAAATTGTGGGAACAAGACATGCAGAGGAGAAAAAGAAGGCAGTATTTACATGAGCTATGTAATGTTTGACATTGACTGGATAGATTTTAAGTGATATATATAATGCTTGTAACTAAAATTATGTCAGTATGGCTTGTGATGTATTCATTTATATAAATGTATGATTGCCTATGTCATATGTGATAATTTAACAAAGATGCTTCTTGTTTTAAAAAAGGGATATAACAAGGCCTATACTAGCTAATAAATTGTTTGGTGTAAATAGCTTTTAGGTAAAAAATACATTTCAGGTGTATAGTGTTTCTACTTACAGCCACCCCCCCCCAACCTCAGCTACGTTATAGACTACAGCACTGGGCTGGGAGCACTGGGCTGGGGGCTCAGTCATCTTCCTGTGCTGACCTTCAGGCACCACAGTCTATGGAGTAGTTACATCTGAGAGGCAGGTGTAGATCTTTGCAATAAATGCATTTCTCAGGTGTTTTAGACAACTATGAACTTGATGTTTTTGTAGCTCAATGCTATGGGAAGGTGACAATTTTAATGCTATCTCATTGCTGTTGAATATTATACCATTCTATCAGTTGTCACACAACCCTGTGTGTCCACCCCTTCTGGTTAAAGGACGTATTTATTGAGTGTTTGAAGAATGTAGAATTAGTGTCAAAATGTCGTATCATCAGTATCAGTTTGCATAAATGGTTCCATGTCCAGTATAAGTGTAGTTAAAAGGGGGTTTGTATTATTAAAAGCAGAGCAATGTAGCTATCATATAAGCAGATGGTCATACCATAACAGGTGATTTACTTGTCATGGGGATTGAATTTGTGTAGGTAATGCTTTATATTATTGTATTGTGGTCGTTACAACAGTAGTAATATATTAGGTAATTTAACTGTCATGGAGCTGGACATTTAAGGAATGTTTACCTGTCATGGAGCTAGACATTTAAGGAATGTTTATCTGTCATGGGGCTGGACCATTTAAGGAATGTTTATCTGTCATAGGGCTGGACATTTAAGGAATGGTTATCTGTCAAGGGGCTGGACCATTTAAGGAATGTTTATCTGTCATGGAGCTGGACATTTAAGGAAGGTTTAGCTGTCATGGAGCTGGACATTTAAGGAATGTTTATCTGTCATGGGACAGGACCATTTAAGGAATGTTTGGCTATCATGGAGCTGGACATTTAAGGAATGTTTATCTATCGTGGGGCTGGACCATTTAAGGAATGGTTATCTGTCATGGAGCCGAACATTTAAGGAATGTTTATCTGTCATGGGGCTGGACCATTTAAGGAATGTTTATCTGTCATGGAGCTGGACATTTAAAGAATGTTTATCTGTCATGGGGCTGGACCATTTAAGGAATGTTTATCTGTCATGAAGCTGGACATTTAAGGAATGTTTATCTGTCACGGGGCTGGACCATTTAAGGAATGTTTATCTGTCATGGGGCTGGACTATTTAAGGAATGTTTATCTGTCATAAAGCTGGACATTTAAGGAATGTTTATCTGTCATGAAGCTGGACATTTAAGGAATGTTTATCTGTCACGGGGCTGGACCATTTAAGGAATGTTTATCTCTCATAAAGCTGGACATTTAAGGAATGTTTATCTGTCATGGAGCTGGACATTTAAGGAATGTTTATCTGTCACGGGGCTGGACCATTTAAGGAATGTTTATCTCTCATAAAGCTGGACATTTAAGGAATGTTTATCTGTCATGGAGCTGGACATTTAAGGAATGTTTATCTGTCATGGGGCTGGACATTTAAGGAATGTTTATCTGTCATGGGGCTGGACCATTTAAGGAATGTTTTGCATTATAGTACGTCAGAGGTAAGAATGGTGGAAGCAGTACGTGGTGTTAGTATTATGTGACAATAGTGTTAGTAGTGCATGATGCAGGTGTTTAGTAGTGCATGAAATAAAATATTGTTCTTAGTCAAAGTCGCAAGGAAAGGTTTGTAATCTGGGGTTATTTATACTACCTTCATAAAGGACTGTACAGAGCAAAAGTCACTTGGTATGTAGAGTAAATTTGTTGTAAGGGTGCTTTGGTTGAAAAATAACATTGTATTTTATTGACAGGGAGCATCTACAGAAGACTATTACATATTTCCATGCAGCTTAATATACTGCTGCAGAACAGCACGACGCAGTCAGTGAAATGCATGCAACAACTGTGATGTTGCATGATGCCCCCTTATTGCTAGTAGGGGAAGTTGTTGCTGCAGCTTCTGATTATGTAACTGCTACTCCCAGCTAAAAGACCTTATTGTGCGCACTGTGTATCATTTATGCAGCAAAGCATGTACAGATAATTGCTCTACTAAGAAATCATTCTACCTTCTCAAGTTCATTCAAATGACTTGTTTGAAGACTACAAAACATGGTATTGCATTCAGTAATGTGATCGATCAGTGGAATATAAAACAATACAGTGACTTCCTAGAGTGACTAGATATGCTGTTTAGAATTAAATAGACAAGAGTATGCACTTTCCTAACTTTGGTAGAGACACACTGTTTAAACAGTAAATTGCTGTCATTTTTATGATTTGAACATTTATTTTGGAATCATAATTTTATGTTCTTTTCTGCCAAGTTTCATGGAGCAGCACTTCATGATTTTAAAGGTGAGTTCATTACCACATCTCTCTTTATTTTTTGTAGAATAACTTTGAGAATGTCTGCATCTTTTGTTGAGTTAATTTTTACCCAGTTTAGTGATCATCAGCATAACTGGTTATCCATGACCAGCTTTCAAACCCTTGGTAGACTGTAAACTGGATCACAGTTTCCTAATATCTAACTCAAAAATAAATTTTGCTGTCTTGCATGGAGAATCACTTTGACATGGTTTCTATTTGTGTGCCTGCATTGATTCAAAAACTTTGGGCTTTTCAGGCTTCCCTGCAATTGTGTGATGATGGCATTAGAATATTTAAGTAAGGGGCCTATACTTTTCCATATAAAATATTGCCAGTTTTCATAGGACTAAGTCAGTAAACAATACTAAATGAATAAATACTCACTCAAGTAAATTATTCTGTTAATATTTGACTTGTACAGGTTCAGCCAGGCTTCTGTTACAGTACATTTTTCATTCAGTCCTGGCTATTAATTTGCATAATGCAGATGACAGAGATGCTTGAGCTTGAGGTAAGGTGTGCTCATATAGGATGGATGAATGTTGGACTCTTCCAATGCAACAGAATGAGAAGGGTAATTACGGTGAGAATAACAACATGTACAAGAAATCTCCCAACCTTCTGCACATAAGTGGTCTTTGCATGGTAATATCTGATGTCCCTTATCTATCTACTCTTTATAACAGGAAAAGAAACATTATTACTTGTGATTTCCATGTCAGTAACGATGCAGTTCAACAGTGAGAGATGGACAACAAAGAATACATTGAGTGTGTATGAGGTGAAAGTCTGTTAAAGTGTACAGAGAAGGACATACCAAAATAATCTGAAGGGATAGGAAGCAGTCATACCTCTCAACTTCTTAGTGCAAGAATTCTGGACAAACCCATAAATAATGTTAGGGCAAAGGCCCAAAAAACTGGGCAATTTTTAAATATTGCTCTTATAAACTTAGAAAGTTGACAGAATAACAGGTTTTGTGTTAGCATGAAATTTCTAAATGGTATGAAGTCTGAAGGTCAGACATCTTGTCATTATTTTTTGAGTTCAACCCTCAATGTGTTGCCAGAAAACAAAAATATTTTTGAGGAACAGCCCTAGCATATGAGACAAAAATCGGGAGATTCTGTAAAAATCTGGACAGTTGAAAGGTAAGTAAGCATTGCTAATCTAGAAAATAAAAATAGAAGACCAACTAAAACCAATGTCAACCAGACTGTAAACTAAAATATTAAAATAGATGTCAACCAGACTGTAAACTAAAAAATAAAAATAGATGTCAACCAGACTGTAAACTAAAAAATAAAAATATCTATTTTTATTTTTTAGTTTACAGTCTGGTTGACTATTTTTCATTGGTTTCAGTGCTAATCTAGCTTTGCAGTCCATTTTACAGAAGTATGGAAGTACTGTAGGTTTAATACCAGGGGGTTGAAGAAGAAGGATGCTTTTGGTTGTTTGCTATTGCAGGGCTGATAGGGATATATGGCCTACAGCCCCTCTTCTACCATTGTCTCCTTAATACATCTGTAACTTTTGTGTTGCTCCTTAAATAAAGGGCTCCCAATGGCTTTACCCACCTATTCAGCTCTTCATGCAGCAAAAATCTGGAGCTGCCATCATGATTCTATTGCAGTTTTTAGTGGATCTTGTTACCATAACAATAAAGTCCTCATATCCCTCTCCCACATTGTGTTCTGTTCTGGAATTTGGATCCGAAGATGACTGACCTTAATTTATACAATCGTGCAAAATTACTTTCCGACTCCCTGCCCCACCCTGTTTTTGTTTCAACTTTCTGTGTTGGCCTTTCCTAAACCTAATCCTGCTGTAATCTCCCTCTCCTTTTTTGTTTCTTCTTATATTGCATTTCATTTTCTAATATTATTCTCTTTAGCTCGTAGTTATTGTACTTCAGAGTCAGCCAGATAAAATACACCAGTTCACACTGCCATAGTGTTTTGCACAGATACCCCAACAGCCATACACAATTCAACAACAGCTTCATTTTCCCCGTAACGCATCACCTAAGCATTAACTGTCACAAAATAAATTAAAACTCCTTGAAAATACATTCTCACTGCAAAGCATATTCTGTTCCTCAGTGGAGTCCTAGGTTCACATGAAACAAAACCTTTTGCCTGTGTACCATTTCTTTGGTCAGACATTAGAAAGCATTGTGGATAAGTAGGTAAAGTTTTCACTCTCCCATGCCAGACCGCTAATGCTTTCAAAAGAACTGATATCATGACTCCTACAAGTGCTCCCCAGGCAGTTAAACCTACTCATGCCACTTGCAGGAGATGCCCCCTCCCCAACTTTCTAAACATCTTGCACACAAAAGGAAAGTAATGAATTGGGCAAATGTGATTAGAGAGAGACACCACAGAAAAACAAGGATACAAACCTGCAGGTTGGAATGGTGTTTAGTCACCTATCTTCAACATATTTATGTGCAAGCAACATCATTGTGTTTACCTTATACTTAATATTGGTGCACCTACATTTATATTTCAAATAATTTTTATCATTTTTAAGTATATATATTATTAGATAACTTCTGTAAATCTATATGAAGATTCCTTGTTGCCACTAACATATATTGCCTAGTTTCCTTACAACTGCTTTTGTGTGTTCCTATTTTCTTTTCCTATGTGACAAAGGGAGATACTGCCAGCAAGCTAGCTTGAAGTTTATAAATAGTGATATGTCATTTGTGAATATCAACATGATTCATATAAGATACTTGCATTACAAATGTATTAGAACTGTATATCAGGTGTATATTAAACTGCTGGTACAGAAGTGTGTGTTGAAAAGGTTTTTGCAAAGTGCTTGAAATGTAAATACAGCATGTCCTACTGGAATAGAACAAAAATGTATCTGCACTATTGTAACTGTTTAGATGTATATATTTTATCAGTGAAACTGGAATACAGAAGGTTAACTTCGGAAGAATATATGAAATTAAATTACTTTATGGCCAGGCCATACATAAAAAGATGCTATCTTTCAGTTTCAGTGCAGTAGCAGGCACAATGTCTAAAACTAGGGAGCTTTCTGTATTGTCTTGGAAGTGTTTCATTGCTTTATGACTTCCATTTGCCAAAGATCAGAGGTCTGTGTATTTTTACAGGTAAATGCTAAATACTTCTAGCTTCCAGCAGTGGGGGGGGGGGTTCACCTGGGATAGTCAGATGACAAGAGATGATGTCATTCTGCAAGCTATCCCAGCAGTAATATTTGAGATATTCATTTATGAACCCTTTGAGAGAGAGCATTCTGTATTCTGTCTTGGACCTGACAAGATCCATTCACCATGCATCTGTCTTGCTATGAGTATGTAAGTAAGTCTAGGGAACAGTATAATTGTCTTAGATACAGTCAGGAATATAGCAACACTCAGTTTAAATGTTTTTCTTTATTTACTTGAGACTGTCCAGCAATGTTGTTTTAATATTTCCTGTGATTTTTAACTCTGATGTCACTGTAATTATGTACTGAGTTTTTTAATTCTTTATTATTAAATATATTTAAACCTTTCATTGTTGCTGATCTGCCTAGAGATATTTAATGTCTGAGAGTACTTGTGTATTTATTTGGTGACACTGTGTAGGCCACTGCTAATAGCTTTGCTCTTGGTCAAACTACCATTTGTATTAACAGTAACATTACACAGTAAGATTGGACACCCTTTGTTAATGGCCTTAAAGTAGCTGATAAGAAGTCACTGTTGGCAGGGAAAACTACCTTATAGTCTGGGCAGAAGGGGGCATAGCTAGTAAACCTGTGCCAGCCTTTCCCAGGTGTGTGTGTGTGTGTGTGTGTGTGTGTGTGTGTGTGTGTGTGTGTGTGTGTGTGTGTGTGTGTGTGTACAAATCAAACCTCAAAGAGTGTGTCTGTCAGCTACTTGGGCAGGGACACAAAGCACTGGTTGGGCAGAGAGAGGGCTGGAGGTCTTGGCTTGGCCACTCAGCTGAGATCTCAACTCTATAGCTGTGCCAGTGGAGAGTCTTATTGGGGATCTAGTGAAAGAGGCAGAAACCAGCCCCGGACTGACTGTGGTCTCTGTGTGTTTTTAAGGGAAACTGCACTTGATGCAGAGAGCTGCATCTGGAAATACTGTGTGTGTACCTTGTCATCCTATCAATGTACACCCTCCACTGGTGCCAGTGGTGAGGATTGAGGCTCCTTGATTACTGGGACAGTGGTGGGGCATCACACCCTACAATAATTTTCTGAAGATCACTGGTATGATTTTAATATTTACTTGTGGGAGGAATGATTCCCTCCCTTCCTGCTAAGCATCACAGACAAAAAAAAAGGAAAAACTCTTTACTAATCCCCTACACCGTCCGAATTAAGAGGCTCCATATTACACTTCATTGTTACCTGTAACTAGTTATATTTCTGTTACTGTAACCATCCCTCCCACATTCCTAAGGATTTAATTTCCCTTCCTTTGGTTCTTCTCCCTGGATCTGGAGAAATATTTTGTTCTCTCTTCTGGGTTCTCTTTTGCAACAATTTCTCAGCTAATGTTTAGAAATGAGGGAGCCAACTAGTTTGTATGCCTCCTGCTGTCCTAACTCCAGGTAGTCTGTACCAACTACTTAATTCTTATGGTAACAGATCACTGAACACCTCACTGGCAACAATATGACACACTGTGCATTCCTCTATTTCAATGATGTCTTACTTAAATTATGTTCTTTGAAATGTGAACTAATGCAAGTATTTCTGTTTGTGCTGGCAAGCTGCAAGCCTATTTTTCTTTTTTTAATGTCTTTGTTCCTATTGAACAACTTTCTATGGAAACAAATCTATCTGCTAGTTATGAAAAATGAATCTGAACTTTATGGCATCAAATTCTGCTGTGTGTGTAAGTACAAGCTTCCAAGAATGCTAAGCAGGAACAAAATACAGAATCACATTACGGAGACAAGGAATTTAATTTTCTCTGACTGTAATGAAATATAAAGTTGGAGGTTTGTGGAAAAAAACTTCCACGTAAGTGATAACTTGGCTACATGTTTGTTTCCCTTGATGAAAGGAACTTTTGTTCTTGTTAAACTTTAGAGAACATTTTTCCATGAAAACTCTGAATGAAAGTCACATTTGATCTTCTCTGCAGTGGGAAGATGGAGGGGCACAGTACTACAGTTTACTTTATGGGTATTTTGTAGTGCTAGGGAGGTCAGAGAAGCTAGGCAAACTTTACAGAAAAGGGTAAGCCAGTGAACTGAAAAACAAAAAAGCAGAGTGAAAATGTAGCAGGAAAAACGCAGAATGAGGCTGATGTAGAAATGGAAAATATGGCTTCAAATGTAAATGGAATTAACTCTAGCAAACTATCCTGATGACTGTTAAAGCTCTTGGTGTTAGAACATGCCAGAATAGCAGCAGTCATCAGCTGCAGTATTGAAAATGTGGAGATGGATGCGTATATCAGTGGCACAACAGTTAGCACACTCATCGCTGGTGCTGGAAAAGTAGAAGGTTGTGGGTTCTACTCCCATTCCTGGTCATGTTGATTGCAATGCTGACACTACTATGCAGAATTAAGAGTGTGTTGCACTCCTGAGTAGTCATTTTGATGAGGAGTTAAAATGAGGTCCCATCTGTTAGAGTTACTGCTAGCTCGAGTGGATGTAAAAGATCCCACGGCACCTATCAAAAAGAGTTGGGAAAATACCTCTTTGCCCTGGCCAATTTCCCCTAGTAGTAGAAATACAACCTCAGGTCTCCCCTGAAAAGAGGCCGCTAGTCTGGTAGGACTAACCCAGTCAGCAATAAATGAATATCCCAGTGAACAACTGGTTTCCCAACCCAGACTAGGGAAATGTGGAAGTGGCTACTAATGTACAGCCAACGCTACTGGGAGGTATTCAAAGAAGGGCAGGAGAGCAGTGATAAGGAGGGCGGTGAAGGGGTGTTCAGAAGCCTAAGCTTCAAAGAAGCAGAAGACAGAGCTTTGTGAGTTATGATAGAGACAGAATGATGCTGTCCCTTCTCATCATTATTTTATAATAAAACCATTTCTGTTTAAGACAGCAAATTTCCAGTTTATGTGTAAAGATAGTGATGAAGTGCATCATTTAGAAGCGTGAGCCTTTGGATACTAATAAGCACTTAGGTTTCTATATAGCTGAATGACCAAGGGCTATTGTAACAAACTTTTTTTTTTATTTCGGTTATTATGCAAACAAAATTGTTGGTTTTATTAGGATAAGGGTAAGTGGACATACTGTGCAGCACCCTGGACATAACTGACAGTTAGTTTTTGTCATATTTTTCTGAGGTTCTCCAGATACAGAGTCTTCCTTCTGAAATGCCCTGAAGTTAGATTATTTTATCTAAAGATCAATCAGGACAGCCTCCGCAACTTCCATCTCATCGGATGGTCAGTCAGGAAGGCTCCCTTCTTCCATCTTTCCATTTTCCTAGATACCCTTAATTCCCTTGCTTCCGCCAGGAAAATTAGAATTAAATCAAACTATGCTCCATGGCACTCCAAAGATAGCAGAGCACTGATGCATAACAGGGATAGCACCTGGAAGGCATGGCTTAAAACTAGGCATACTCCCTTTCTACATAAATACAGACAACTACGTAATCTAGTCAAGAAATTAGTCACTAATGACAAAAAAATCTTACTATAACTCGTCTCAACTAGACAACAGATCCAACTCTCGCAATTTCTGGACTACTATTAACAAAATACTCTACCCTGGCACCCCTTCTATCCCCTCACCTTATCCTAACAAATCTCCTCTAGAAATTGCTACCCTACTCAACAAACACTTCATTGACACTATCCAAAACCTCACTCCCTCTAACACTAACACTGCAACTACCACTACCTCCATCAACCCCCACAACTAGAATCTCTTCTCATTTAAACCTGTGTTAACTTCTTACATTAAATCTCTTCTTCTAAAACTTAAACCGTGTTCTCCCTCTACCAATAACCTACCTCCTACATTCCTCAAACTTGCTGCAGAATCTATAGCCTATCCTATATCCATTCTCATTAACAGATCTATACAAGAGGCTATGGTTCCTGCTATCTGGAAATCCCTCTTTACTATCCCACTACATAAGGGTGGCAACTCCACTGATCCATCTAACTATCGTCCCATTGCTATTCTTTCTTCTATGTCTAAGATACTAGAGAAATGCATTCACTCACAACTTCTCAAACACCTCCTCCAACACAACCTTCTCACTCCCACTCAGCATGGTTTCCGTCCCTACCACAGCATATCCACTGCCCTCCTATCTTTTACTCATACCATAGCCAAAGTCCTTGATAACAATCGACTAATATCCTGCCTTTTCCTTGACCTTTCCAAAGCCTTCAATACAGTCTCTCACTCTATCCTCCTTACTAAGCTATCTAACCTCAACCTATCTTCTGCCTCCCTTGCCTGGTTCTCCAGCTATCTCTGGTAGGCAGCAGTCTGTCAAATGGCTCTCATCCTGCTCTCCCTATACATCTGTTCTAACGGGTGTTCCACAAGGCTCTATCTTGGGTTCCTTCTATTTAACATATTTACAAATAAACTCTTCACCTCTTGCAGACAATCTTCTCTTATACAATACCTCCAGTAGTAGTACAGACCTTCACACCCTTACTCAAAACTCCTTTCTATCCACAGAGAAATGGTTATCTGACAATCTTCTTATCCTTAACCCCAAGAAGACCAAGTTCTTGCTCTTTCTTCCCTGCTCACTTTCAAATCGTAAATACACATTTACTATAACATCCTCCAACAACACCATCAGAAAACCTTAAGCACACACAAAACCGTTAGGTGTCATTATTGATGACGAACTTAAATTTAACTTACACTTACTGCAAGGAATAAAAAATACACCAGAAAATTGGCCTGCTCTATCCCAACAAAATATTTCTTACTCTAAATTCTAGGCTCTCCTTAGCACAGTCCTTCCTCCTGCCCACACTTCTCTATGCAGCCCCAATACTAACCAATATACAAGCTAGTACCATGAACAAACTTGCAAGATTCATTACTAACTTCCCCTACAACTCCCATCACTGCCTTGCCCTGAACTCATTACAATGGCTCAAATTCCCTCAACTACTGCTACTTTCTCACTTTCAAGTTATTCACTCCATTCTTTAGAGGCCTTCATCCTGTCCAGCTCTCACTTCTTTTTTATCTACCTACACTCCTTCTAGAACCCTCCGCACCTCTAACCAACAACTTCTGAATGTAGATCATCCAAAGAAGAATATTGGCAAACTGCACTGCAACTGCTCAATAGCCCATACTTGGAACAAACTTTCTCTACACATACACTCCATCATACACCCAGCACACTTTAAAAAGGAATTCAATCTTTATCTTCTCAATACCAAATCATGTCTCTGCTTAGAACCTATCTAATTTCCTCTTTATCCAATGGTGTTTGTTCACTCTGAGTTCCTGAAAGCTTATATACCTTCCTAGGAAGCCTAGGCAATACATCTGATCACTTGTATATAACTTGTTTGTACATATATCAAAAAATAGTTCATCTACTTATTTCTTTGTGATTATTTTCTTAGGTTAATCTAAATATGTTTGACTACAATCAAATTTGTACTAATATGTTTTGGAGTGTAACTTGGTTTTGCTACTTTCTATTTTTTGTTACCTATGTAATCCTTAATTGTTTTGTAACTGGAGCTTTTCTCCTTGGGTCTCCACTGAAAACGGACCCCTGGCCCAGCTGGACCAACCCGGTTAACAAATGTCAATAAATAAATAAATAATTAAATAAATGAATAAATAAAAATCTTCGTACCATGATTGGCTTCAGCTTCCTCCCCTCATGACTTTCTTTCAGCACTTGTAGTTGTTTTCTGCAGTTCTAATGTAAATGGGGAAGGAAAACATCTCTCGACTTCTTCAGCCTATTTTTAACCTTCTGATTGTTCACCTCACTCTAGGAGTGACTGAAAGCACAGGTCTTTAAATAAAGGAAAATATTTCCTATTATTTTATGCACCTGCTGTTCCTTCAGCATAAGATCTCCCCATGCTCTCTAATAATCATAAATTGGATCCCATTTACACATATTACATTTAAGTTATTACTGTAGCTAGAGAGGTCAGTGGTAACAACCTCATATAAGTCCAGGTCACCAAAATACCAGATTCTAAGACAGCCTAACTACTCCATTTATAAACATTTTGAACTTTTGCAGTGATTCACATAAGGATGAATGATGTTACATATAGCAGTGTCTTTTAGCTGCTAACACCATATACATTATTCTAAGCAGATATGCCAACTCAAATTATACTACACCCCGCTGACTCCTCTTTCAGAGGGATTGTCTTTACAAATGTTAATTTTCAATATAACCAATGTGAAGCAGTGCCTGCCTACCTGTTGAAGTTCTGGCGACTGTTAATTATGATCATCAGAATAGTGGGGCTGCAAGTCAGAATTGGGGAAAATAGTTTACACTAATGCCAGGATTGTAGTACCTCACAGGATTCATCTTACTCTAATAATCTGTTTAGTAGCAGGCATGGGGTGGGAGTAAATCTCCTTTCCCCATCTCAGGTATGCAGGACTGCTTTGCCCCTCTGTGATAAAAAAAAAAAAAAAAAACACTCAAAAGGTGTATCAGTACAATTTGGAATTTTTTTGTGTTTCCTGTTTCAATCAGAGTTTACTTTGGAAAGTGCTGGGATTCTCACTATGAGATCTTGCATTGCTCATACGGATTCTGATGCCCTGATTCCACATCTCCCACTTACTGGTCCTCTTGTTCCACTACTGAATTGCCAGTCTAGTTTGATTTTAGGTTCTGAATATCTTTCCCTTTAAAAAAAAATGGTTTATCAGTTTATCAAGTGTGACTGGAACAAGTTATTTCAAGGTGTTCAGCTCTAGTGTAAAACATCTCTCTTCAGGTGTTATCATATTTTTTAAAATTAAGAAAACAGTCTGATTCATCCAGTTTTTGACAACATTAAGTCATTTTTGTAAATGTTTCCACAATTAACTGCTTTAGTGCTCTAGTACTCAGCTAAGTAGTCCTTCAGATGCAGCCACATCTTATAGAGGTGTTGTAATCTTATAGCTGGGACCATCATCCCTTCATTGCTGAAAATGTACAACTACAGAAATGCTGGGCTATAAAGTTTACCACAAAGCTAGCTAGTAGTTTGGGCTTCATAAGTTCATAGGTGTGTACTAGGCTAATGACCACAAGGGCCTTTTTAAGTCCCGCCATGCATCCTAAATAAAGGGCCCACATGCTTTACAATAGGTGTCGTTGTATCCTTTACATCCACCTGATCTACCTTCATCTCAAGCAGATAGGGTCTCAGTTCAACATCTCATCTGAAGGATGACACACTCGGGAGTGCAGCACCCCCCTTATTCTGCATTGTAGCATCAGCAGTCTAGCTACCCAGCACGGGAAGAGGACTCATAGCCTTCTGCAGCAAAGGTGAGTTTGCTACCTGTTGCACCACCGACACTAGCTGCAGATTTCAAATTCTTTTAATCACTGACATAGTCAGGTGGGACAACCAAGTATGATTTCCGTTTGTTCTATGGTAAGGAACAGCACCACCAGGCTAGCCCACATAGTTGCTGGCCAATTCTTACTTTTTGCTGCTCACTCAAATGTAAATAGGACAACTTTGTCATTGTCATTTGCCAACATTATCTGGTAGGAAGTGACTGGCCTATCTTTATTCCACAGGACTAGCTTGAGGAATGACTATCATGGATTGAACAACTAAAAACACTCCATTCTGGTAAATGCTCCAGAAGTCTAGAAACTGGATGTGTCAGGAGTTCAGTTCACTCTTGCTGGGCCTTTTTCATTTCTATTATTGCAGCTTGGTTATGTGCCAAAGTCTTTGTAATGAATGATGGACTGACATCCACGGGTGTCAATCTGTGTGCAAAAATGCCTTTCTACACCATTGTGACAAAGCCGTTCCAAGTCTTGGGGTATTGGCTCATGACATACACTCACACAATGCGTGTAACAAGTCTTTCATATAAGAAAAAATGTCTTTATTATTTACGCAGTCTCTCTAAATCAAAATGTAATTGCAGGAATTAGTTTCACTCACTAATGGCAAGAGAAAATATTTCTGCCTTATCTCAGTATGACATAAGTTCTCTCTGGTTACAGTCAGCCAGATTCCCACCCACCTTTAGTCTCTTTTTATCAGCATAGCATAAAAGTTTTCCCAGTATGAATTTCTTCACTTTAATCCACAATATTTTGCCTTTCCAAAGAGAGAGCAATTTTGATAAACTGCAACACACACGCGCGCACACACACACACACACACACACACACACACACACACACACACACACACACACACACACACACACACACACACACACCTTCTGCTGTAAAGTTCTCTTGAACAACAAAGGTACGCTGCCTTCTCCGTTTAGGTCTTCTCACTTTTAAATTTAAGAAAGGAGCATATGGTCTTGGTTTAGATGCCTTGAGCTATTTATCTTGAGCTCCTCTAGAAATGAAATGGTGTATAATTTTTCAAGCTTTTAACATCTCTGCCAGGTCCAAAGATGCAGTTATTTACTATTTAACCAGTTTAACTAGCTGCTGCATTTGAAAAGAGAAAAAAAGAGTTAGTTTTACGTTTCCGAGCTATTCTAGTTGTTTTTCATTGCTTGTTACTATTTTGTACTATTTTAGGTGTTTTATGCTATTTTTACATTGCCTGTACTATTTTTATACCATTTTAGTCATTTCAGCTGATGCTACTTTGTCTGATGTTACTAGATGCACTTTAGCTGTTATGAGCTGTTCGGTTTTGTTCAATTCCATTTTGTTCTGTTTAAATCACTGCTGTAGTGAATCTGCTTGGTCAGGTGTGGCCATACCTCCAAACCTCATAGTGAAAAAAATCTAGACAAAGCCTTAAATAGTGGGGGGACAAAGGTCCAAATGCAGGAGCAAATTTTAAATATTGCTCTTATATATTAAGAAAGTTGATAGAATAACAGCATACATTTTCTGAAGGATAAGAAGCATGAAACACAATAACTTGCCATTATTTAGTGACTTCAGTCCTCAGTGATTTGGCAGAAAACCACAAATTTTATGAGGAACAAACCAAAAATATGTGGCAAAATCTGAACATTTTGTAAAGATCTGGATGGTTAAGATGTATGGCCTGTAGCTGTGACCATGTCATTGGAGGTGGCAGCAGCTAAGATGGGAAAGCCATATGCAAGTTGTGCTGAAAGAACTTGTTGCTAATTGCTTATCTAGCTGGTTTTGAGAAAAAGGGGGGAACCTTTCCTCACATGTATTGTAGAGATTTAATTTTATTTCTAGTTTTTGTATGAGGATTTGGAAGATGAGGGTCTGGTCAAGCAAAATACCCAGAAATTTGAAAGTTAAATTTTGAATGGAATGCTTTTATCATCTTTAATATTAAGAGTTGATGGATATTTAGTGAGCAGGTGCCACAAAGCAACCTTTTTGCTTTATTGGAGCTGAGAAAAAGTTTTGTTGTTTTAATCATTTAATGAATGATGGTCATTTTCATGTTTGGTTTGAATGACTGAGCGAGAGGAGCCACATCTAAAAATGACCATAGTGAGTGTATGGGATCTGAGAAAAAAGGGGAAGGTCATATGGAAGTTTGGTGATAAATGAAGTCTGGCAACAAACTAAGTTGTCCCAGGACATCTTCATGGGGGGGTGGGGTATAGACTGTTTATAAGTTGCATGTAATTCCATAGCTTTGGAGCCTTCATAAAATTGGAGTTTAATGCGGTAATGTGAATATGTCTGCACAAATTCTGAATTAATTGATAGCTACATGATTAAACTGGAATTGACAGCAGCTGCAGTAACAAGAGAGTTTGTGTGCTGTGTACATTTATTCGCATACTGCTGACGTACTATATTTTAAGCACTACTCTCAGCAGGTTTGGGGAAAGATGCGGAGCCACATGCATACAGCTGGCATAATTAGTTTGGTATAATGCAACAGATAGTGGGCTTTGATGCTATGACAACATGGATTTCTTGAAGAACTTAGAGGGGATAACACTTTTGTCTACATTTTAATGAGCAGTTGTTGCATTGTCTGTTAGTTGAGAACTTGGGAGAGCAAGTTTTCTTCTGTTCAGGAGAATGTTTCAAAGCAAGGATCTGCTGGTCTGTTAGTTATTGATGATCACTTTTAAGAATAAAATTTGTTAAAAGCCAGTATGCCATAATGACAATGAAGCATGGCTGCACATTAGCTAGGCAATGTTAGTTGAATCATAATTTTGTTTTGACTTGATCAAAGTGCATATGTGGGGGTAACCAAACTGTTTTTGTCATTATAATCTACTTATTAGCTGTGCAGATTTGCAGAATGTTCATTTCTCCTCATGTTTTGGGCCTGTTACTAATACATTACTGGTTTTCTGACAAATCCGGGCTAAGGATTGAGGGTTGAAGTCAGAAAATAATGACTGACATTTGAGTTTACACTCCATATCCTTTAGGAAATGATGATAATGAGAAACATGATGTGCTGTCAATTTTCTTGGTCGTAGGAGCAACATTTAAAGTGTCCCTAGTTATGGGCCTGTGTTCCCCTTTATGGTGGCTAGAGTTCCTCATTTGGAGAGGGAAAGTTCAGTGTTAGGCAGATGGTTTTACAATGCAAGTTAGCTTGGCCTATACAGTGTGCTAATGGGATGTGGTATGGAATCGCAAGGTTACCCTGGTTTGTTGATATGGATATGTCCCTTCATGTGTGGGGTTAATTGCAATATACTCTACTGGTGGTACAATGCACACTGGATATTTAATAGGGTTATTAGACGCTTAGCTTTAGTTATAGCTGTTTTGTCATAGGTGTGTTGGGTGGTACATTCCTTCCCAGGTTGGCAGGATAGACTGTCTTGGAAGATGTCTTTGAATGTACGTTATGTATTTTATATGATTTATATGTCCCTTTTTTCTTACTTGCAGATGGGGGGTTTGGAACACTGCTGCTATAATTTGAAATAGGTGGGTATAAAGTGGAATCTTTTTGTTACATTTAGATGATTTACTTTTGTTCTTTTTTTTTTTGTAGATGGTGGTGTCAGGAGTACCAGCTGTGGCACTACACAGTGAGTTTGTAGAAGATGGAAGCAGAGCCGAGAATGGAGGTTAAACATGGTGAGCTCAAGTGGGAAACAGTTATAATAAAGGTCTGTGTAATCACCTTATGAAGGCATGTTGGAGCTCTGTGTTCAATTAGTGGGAGCTTGTTGTTGCATTGGTATAGAGGGCAGGTAAAGAAGAGGTAGGTAGGGGGTTAGGGGAAAGACTTTTGGGGCTGGTAGGGGGTGAGGGGGGGTCCCACGGGATGAGCAGAGTCACAACATTCATAGAAGCACAGAAACTTATTAGGCTAAAACCTTATGGCTATTGCAAGCCAGGGAAGTTTAATACTTGCTTCCAGGTGAACTGTTTACATGGGAGATAGAAGGTTTAAGGGAAGATTGGTTGCAGGATATGGCAGCCATAGGTCAGGTTTCAATTCCTTGCTACAGGTAGAGGTAACATAGGGGGAAACTGAAAATGTAGTGGGGGGGAGGCCAGGGACAAGCAATGGTTAAGGGGGGTTAGTAGTTTCAGTGTTCCAGTTTGGATGGTTGCTAGGAGGTTCTCAGTGGGGTGGCCGGGATTCTAGTCCAGATTGTCAGTGAGTGAATTGGGAGTGTTTATGGTTGGGCTCATAGAGTACCTCCTGGCTGCAAAAAGGCAAGTTTGCAGGAACTAGGTCAGATGGGCTGGTTTCCTACCCTTTTAGGGTTAGGGCATTAAAGTTTTGGAGTTAGATTATTACTACAGTAATTGGGTTAATGCACAGCCAGAACTGGGTAGTTTGGTGGGCAAAGGTGATATGCTACAGTTGACAGGGTGGTGGATATAGGTTGTCATTTTGTTTAGGTTGATCCATGATTAGTGGCTGGAAGGAAGTGGTTTAAAAGGAATGTATTCTCTTGGACTGGATGTCCCGGTGGTACAGTGGAGTCATGGGTATTTCTACTTTATTTGTTTCATTAGGGCATGTTTCAGGGATGGTAGGCAGGATCTTAAGGGCTTTATAGATGAGGGGTACAGCGAATGATGTTTTGGATTAACTCTTCCCATTATGGGAGGTAGCTGGTTGAATAATTTTGGGTAGAAGGGAGGGGTTGGCGGAGAAGAGGGAGAGGCTTGCCCTCTTCTGTTCCCCCTCTGGTGCATGGATGCTCATTTGAAGGATCTGGGGAAAGGAGAATGAGCAGCTGGAGGAAGCTTGTTGAATGGATGAGTAAGCTGAGGTAAGGGTGCTGCTTAATTGGAGGAAGGTAATTCAATGAATGGTGTATGAAGTGAGATGGGATGCTGCTTCATAAGTAAAGTAAACGCGCAGAGGTATGGACCCTGCTTACTGAGCAGGGTGAGTAGGTACGCTGCCCTGATTAACATTACAAGGAAGTTTATGCTGTGTTTAGAAGCAATGATATAATCTACAGTTGTAAATAATAAAGCTGGTGAACAAAGCTATGTTATGGAAGTTTTAATAAAGGTAGTCAAATGTCATTCAGTGTGATGTGTTTATTGAAGGGGCCTGGGACAAATACTGAAAAGTGTAGGGGGCATGGAGCCATGTGGGTCACCTTTAAGGTAAGACTTGTAATCTGAGAAAAATAAGCTCATTGTGACTCTGAAGAGTCTGCGTTAAAAAGCCTTCATACCATGGGCATGAATTTTTGCTGATTTCTGTGATAAGCATGTTGCTTAAAAGACAAGGCCTCCATATAAAGATATATATATATATATATATATATATATATATATATATATATATATATATATATATATATATATCTATCCATGGCTCCCCCCACCACACCACCTGGTGCGCCCATCCTGGTCTACCTACACCAAATAAACACTGAAAATGCACCTCTGCTAGAGCGGCGCCCTTGGTGGCTGCCTAGTTGGCCTATGCCTAAGGCTGGCTATGAGCTCGACACTTCACAAGATCGACATTTAGAATGACGAGACCACAAGAACGAAACCACAAAAACACGAAAGTTCACATGCCCGACAAACCACAATCCTGACAGTTAACAAAACAAAAAGTTTGCTGTTCCACACAACACACACACAACACAAGCACACCAACAACCTAAAAACCTGCACTACACCTTACACACAACTATCTATGCACTAACCTTAACCCAAACCTTAACCCTAAGGTCCGTCACTATCGCACACTTACCTTACCCACACCCTAACCCACTTAATCCACCCCTAAACCTCAAGTCCCTCTCTATTGCACACTTACCTTACCCGCACCCTAACCCTAACTCACTTAATCCACCCCTAACCCTCAAGTCCCTCACTATCGCACACTTACCTTACCTGCACCCTAACCCTAAATCCCTCACTATCGCACACTTACCTTACCTGCACCCTAACCCTAAGTCCCTCACTATCGCACACTCACCTTACCTGCACCCTTACCCTAAGTCCCTCACTATCGCATACTTACCGAGTCGCGCTCACATGTTTCCCATGTCGGTCTTTTTGCTGTCGGGATTACAAGTTGTTGGTTATCTGTTCCATCGGTTTTGTGGTCTCGTCACTCTAAATGTCGATCTTGTGAAGTGTCGAGCTTGTAAGGTAGATCCATATATATATATATATATATATATATATATATATATATATATATATATATATATATATATATATGGGTCTACTTCATTTGATCGAAAGACCATTTGACATAAACCCATTTGCTCGAAATTTCATTTGATCGAAAACCAGTATTCAAGGCAAATAACAGGGATTTGTCCCCCTCCCCAATGTCGTGCAACCCTGGAGTTGGTATATATAGTTGGGGGGTGTGTAGGGGCCGCACTCATTTAAAATCTGTACCTTTTGTTTTATTTTCTTCTTTTAAAGGAAACTAGGTGGGGATCAAATGAAATTTCAATCAAATGGGTTTAGGTCAAATGGTCTTTCGATCAAATGAAGTAGACCTATATATATATAATTTGAGCCACTGCATTCTCTTTCCTGATGAAATGTGAATAGCTGAAGTTGCTTGCAAATCCATAACAATCTGCCAGTTTTTTTTTGTTTTTTTTTTTGGAAGGGGGATCGGTCTACTGTTTAAGGTATTTACATCACAAACACAAGGTGTAGGGGTTGGTTTCTTACTACTGGAAGGGAAATTGGCTAGGCTTAAAAAGGCCAACAAGGGTAGCTAGCCTAGCACCTACCTATGAACCTATACACATTACACATATATGCATATGCACATTCTGAGCGTATATGTATGTCCATATAATATGACAAGTGAATCATTACATAAATACTGCAAAAAGCTCAGATATATATATATATATATATATATATATATATATATATATATATATATATATATACCTTTCTATAATCCTTTTAGTCATTTGCTTGTACAATATTTGTTATATGCATCCCACAGTTTCTTATATCAGGACTACTTATTACTGACATATGACTTATACCCATTAGTAATGTTCAGAACTTCTTATTACTGACATATGACTTATACCTGTTAGTACTGCACAGAACTACTTACTATTGACATATGACTTATACCCATTAGTACTGTACAGAACTACTTATTACTGACATATGACTTAAACCTGTTAGCACTGTACATCACTACTTATTACTGACATATGACATACCCATTAGTACTGTTCAGAACTTCTTATTACTGACATATGACTTATGCCTATTAGTACTGTACAGAACTAATGATTACTGACATATAACTTATACCCATTAGTACTGCACAGAAGTCCTTATTACTGACATATGACTTACACATTAGTACTGTACAGAACTACTTATTACTGACATATGACATATCTGTTTGTACTACATAGAACTACTTATTACTGACATATGACTTATACCTGTTAGTACTGTACAGAGCTACTTATTACCGACATATGACTTATATCTGTTACTACTACATAGAACTACTTATTACTGACATATAACTTCTACCTGTTAGTACTGTACAAAAGTCCTTATTACTGCCATATGACTTATACCCATTAGTACTGTACAGAACTTCTTATTACTGACATATGACTTATACTGTTAGTACTGTACAGAACTAATTATTACTGACATATGACTTGTAGCAATTAGTACTGTACAGAACTACTTATTACTGAGATATGACTTATACTCAGTACTGTACAGAACTAGATCTTACTGACATATGCCTTATACTTACTATTACTGTACAGAACTATTTATTACTGACATATGACTTATACCTGTTAGTACTGTACAGGACTATTTATTACTGACATATGACTTATCCCTGTTAGTACTGTACAGAACTACTTATTACTGACATATGACTTACACCTGTTAGTACTACATACAACTACATATTAATGACATATGACATACCTGTTAGTAAAGTACAGAACTAATTATTACTGACATATGACTTATATCTGTTAGTACTACATAGAACTACTTATTAGTGATGTATGACTACCACCCATTAGTACTGCTTATTAATGACATATGACTTATACCCATTATTACTGTACAGAATGAAGTATTACTGACATATGACTTTTACCTGTTTGTACTGTACAGAACTATTTATTACTGACGTATGACTTATACCCATTAGTACTGTACAGAATTTCTTATTACATTCTTATGACTTATACCTGTTAGAAAAGTACAGAACTACTTATTACTGACATATAACTTGTACCCATTAGTACTGTACAGAACTTCTTATTACTGACATATGATTTATAACTGTTAGTACTGTGCAGAACTACTTATTACTGACAAATGACTTATACCCCATTAGTACTGTACAGATCTTATTACTGACATATGACTTATACCTTAGTACTATACAGAACTCCTTATTTCTGACATATAACTTCCACACATTAGTTCTGTACAGGACTACTTATTACTGACATATGACTTATATTTGTTCGTACTACATAGAACAACTTATTACTGATATAGGACTTATACCTGTTAGTAAAGTACAGAGCTACTTATTACTGACATATAACTTACAGCTGTTAGTATTGTACAGTACTACTTATTACTGACATATGACTTATACCCGGTAGAACTGTACAGAACTACTTATTACTGACATATGACTTTTACCTGTTAGTACTTTAAAGAACTACTTATTACTGATATATGACTTACACCTGTTAGTACTGCATAGGACTACATATTACTGACATATTACTTATACCTTTTAGTACTACATAGAACTATTTGTTACTGACATATGACTTTTACCTGTTATCACTGTACAGAACTTCTTATTGCTGACATATGACTTATACCTGTTAGTACTACATAGAACTACATATTACTGACATATTACTCATACCTATTAGTACTGCGTAGAACTACTTATTACTCACGTATGATGTATACCTATTAGTACTATACTGAACTCCTTATTACTGACAAATTTCGTATATCTGTTAGTACTGTTCAGGATTACTTATTACTGATATATGACTTATACCTGTTAGTACTGTACAGAACTACTTATTACTGACATATGACTTATACCTACTAGTACTGTACAGAACCTATAACTGACATATGACTTATAACTGTTAATACTGCACAAAACTACATATTATTGACATATGACTTATACCTTAGTACTATACAGAACTCCTTATTTCTGACATATGAATTCCACACATTAGTACTGTGCAGGACTACTTCTTACTGACATATATCTGTTCATAATACATAGAACAACTTATTACTGATATATGACTTATACCTGTTAGTAAAGTACAGAGCTACTTATTACTGTCATATGACTTATATCTGTTAGTACTGCATAGAACTACTTATTATTGATGTATGACTTCTACCTATTAGTACTCCTTATTACTGACATATAACTTATACCCGTTAGTACTGTACAGAACCACTTATTACTGACATATGACTTTTACCTGTTAGTACTGTACAGAACTATTTATTACTGACATATGACTTATACCCATTACCACTGTACAGAACAACTTATTACTGACATATGACCTATACCCGTTAGTACTGTACAGAACTACTTATTACTGACATATGATTTATACCTGTTAGTACTGTACAGGACTATTTATTACTCACATATGACTTATCCCTGTTAGTACTGTACAGAACTACTTATTACTGGCATATGACTTATATCCATTAGTACTGTACAGAAGTACTTATTACTGACATATGACTATTACCTGTTAGTACTGTAGAGAACTACTTATTACTGACATATGACTTACACCTGGTAGTACTGCACAGAACTACATATTGCTGACATATGACTTTTACCTGTTATCACTGTACAGAACTTCTTATTACTGACATATGACTTATACCTGTTAGTACTACATAGAACTACATATTACTGACATAATACTTATACCTGTTAGTACTACATAGAACTGCTTATTACTGACATATGACTTATCCATTGGTACTGCATAGAACTAGTAATTACTGATGCATGACATATCTGTTAGTACTGCATAGAACTGCTTATTGGTCACTTATGAATTATACCTGTTAGTACTTTACAGAACTCCTTATTACTGACAAATATCTTATAACTGTTAGTACTGTACAGGATTACTTATTATTGGCATATGACATATACCTCTTAGTTCTGTACAAAACTATGTATTACTGACATATGACTTTTACCTTAGTACTATACAGAACTCGTTATTTCTGACATATGACTTCCACACATTAGTACTGTAGAGGACTACTTATTACTGACATATGACTTATATCTGTTAGTAATGCATAGAACTGCTTATTACTGATCTATAACTTCTACCTATTAGTACTCCTTATTACTGACATATGACTTATACCCATTAGTACTGTACAGAACCACTAATTACTGACATATGACTTTTACCTGTTAGTACTGCACATAACTATTTATTACTGATATATGACGTATACGCATTACTACTGTACAGAACTACGTATTAATGTCATATGACTTATACCCATTAGTACTGCACACAAATACTTAGTACCGACAAATGACTTATTCCTATTCATACTGTACAGCACTACTTATTACTGACATAGGACTTATCCCTGTTAGTACTACACAGAACTACTTATTACTGAATATGACTTATAACCTTTGGTACTACATAGAACTACTTATTACTGACATATGACTTGTATCTGTTAGTACTGCACAGAACTACTTATTACTGACATATGATTTATACCTGTTAGTACTGCACAGGACTATTTATTATTGACATATGACTTATCCCTTTTAGTACTGTGCAGAACTTCTTATTACTGACATATAATTTATACCTGTTAGTACTACACAGAACTACTTATTACTGATATATAATTTATACCTGTTAGTACTACACAGGACTACTTATTACTGACATATGACATATAGCTGTCAGAACTGTACAGAAGTAATTATTACTGACATATGACTTATATCTGTTAGAAAAGATAGAACTACTTGTTATTGACATATTACTTAGACCTGTTATTAGTATACAGAACTCCTTATTACTGACATATGACTTATACCTGTTAATACTTTAAAGAACTTCTTATTACTGACATACGACTTATACCTGTTAGTACTGTACAGAATTACTTATTACTGACATATGCCTTATACCTGTTAGTACTACATAGGACTACTTATTACTGACATATGACTTATACCCATTAGTACTGTAGAGAACTTCTTATTACTGACATATGAGTTATACCTTTTAGTACTGTACAGAGCTACTTATTACTGACATATGACTTATACCTGTTCGTACTGCGCAGAACTACTTATTACTGATTTATGATTTATACGCATTAGTACTGTACAGAACTACTTATTACTGACTTATGACTTATATCTGTTCATACTACCTAGAAGTCTTTTTTACTGACATATGACTTATACATGTTAGTACTGTGCAGAACTATTTATTACTGACATATGACTTATACCTGTTAGTACTACATAGAACTACTTATTACTGATGTATGACTACTACCTATTAGTATTCCTTATTACTGACATATGACTTATACCCACTAGTACTGTACAGAATGCCTTATTACTGACATATGAGTTATACCTTTTAGTACTGTACAGAGCTACTTATTACTGACATATGACTTATACTTACTGCTGACATATGGCTTATACCCATTGATACTGTTCTGAACTTCTTATTACTGACATATGACTGATATCTGTTAGTGCTGTACAGAACTACTTTTTACTGACATATGACTTATACCCATTAGAACTGTACAGAATTACTTATTACTGACATATGCCTTATACCTGTTAGTACTACATAGGACTACTTATTACTGACATATGACTTATACCCATCAGTACTGTAGAGAACTTCTAATTACTGACATATGAGTTATACCTTTTAGTACTGTACAGAGCTACTTATTACTGACATATGACTTATACCTGTTCATACTGTGCAGAACTACTTATTACTGATTTATGATTTATATGCATTAGTACTGTACAGGACTACTTATTACTGACTTATGACTTATATCTGTTAATACTACCTAGAAGTCCTTTTTACTGACATATGACTTATACATGTTAGTACTGTGCAGAACTATTTATTACTGACATATGACTTATACCTGTTAGTACCACATATAACTACTTATTACTGATGTATGACTACTGCCTATTAGTATTCCTTATTACTGACATATGACTTATACCCACTAGTACTGTACAGAATGCCTTATTACTGACATATGAGTTATACCTTTTAGTACTGTACAGAGCTACTTATTACTGACATATGACTTATACTTACTGCTGACATATGGCTTATACCCATTGATACTGTTCTGAACTTCTTATTACTGACATATGACTGATATCTGTTAGTGCTGTACAGAACTACTTTTTACTGACATATGACTTATACCCATTAGAACTGTACAGAATTACTTATTACTGACATATGCCTTATACCTGTTAGTACTACATAGGACTACTTATTACTGACATATGACTTATACCCATCAGTACTGTAGATAACTTCTTATTACTGACATATGAGTTATACCTTTTAGTACTGTACAGAGCTACTTATTACTGACATATGACTTATACCTGTTCATACTGTGCCGAACTACTTATTACTGATTTATGATTTATATGCATTAGTACTGTACAGCACTACTTATTACTGACTTATGACATATCTGTTCATACTACCTAGAAGTCCTTTTTACTGACATATGACTTATACATGTTAGTACTGTGCAGAACTATTTATTACTGACATATGACTTATACCTGTTAGTACTACATAGAACTACTTATTACTGATGTATGACTACTACCTATTAGTATTCCTTATTACTGACATATGACTTATACCCACTAGTACTGTATAGAACGCCTTATTACTGACATATGACTTATACCTGTTAGTACTACATAGAACTACTTATTACTGATGTATGACTACTACCTATTAGTATTCCTTATTACTGACATATGACTTATACCCACTAGTACTGTATAGAATGCCTTATTACTGACATATGACTTATACCTGTTAGTACTACATAGAACTACTTATTACTGATGTATGACTACTACCTATTAGTATTCCTTATTAATGACATATGACTTATACCCACTAGTACTGTATAGAACACCTTATTACTGACATATGACTTATACCTGTTAGTACTACATAGAACTACTTATTACTGATGTATGACTACTAACTATTAGTATTCCTTATTACTGACATATGACTTATACCCACTCGTACTGTATAGAACGCCTTATTACTGACATATGACTTATACCTGTTAGTACTACATAGAACTACTTATTACTGATGTATGACTACTACCTATTAGTATTCCTTATTACTGACATATGACTTATACCCACTAGTACTGTACAGAATGCCTTATTACTGACATATGAGTTATAACTTTTAGTACTGTACAGAGCTACTTATTACTGACATATGACTTATACTTACTGCTGACATATGGCTTATACCCATTGATACTGTTCTGAACTTCTTATTACTGACATATGACTGATATCTGTTAGTACTACATAGAACTACTTATTACTGATGTATGACTACTACCTATTAGTATTCCTTATTACTGACATATGACTTATACCCACTAGTACTGTATAGAATGCCTTATTACTGACATATGACGATTATCTGTTTGTACTGTACAGAACTATTTTTACTGACATATGACTTATACCCATTAGTACTGTACAGAACTTCTTATTACTGACATATGACTTATACCTGTTAGTAATGTACAGTACTAGTTATTACTGACATATGATTTATACACATTAGTACTGTACAGAACTTCTTATTACTGACATATGACTTATATCTGTAAGTACTGTACAGAAGTACATATTACTGACATATAACTTATACCTTACTACGATACAGAACTCCTTATTTCTGACATATGACTTCCACACATTAGTACTGTACAGGACTACTTATTACTGATATATGATTTATATCTGTTAATACTACATAGAACTACTTATTACTGATATATGACTTATACCTGTTAGTACTACACAGAACTACATATTACTGGCATATGACTTATACCTGTTAGTACAACATAGAACTACTTATTACTGACATATTACTTATATCTATTGGTACTAGATAGAACTACTTATTACTGACGTATGACTTATATCTGTTAGTACTGCATAGAACTACTTATTACTGATGTATGACTTATACCCATTAGTACTGCACAAAATGTCTTATTACTGAAGTATGACTTATACCTGTTAGTACTACACAGGACTACTTATTACTGACATATGTCTTATACCCATTAGTACTGTACAGAATGTCATTTTACTTTTTTTTTCAATATTTATACTGACATATGATTTATACCTGTTAATATTGTACAGAGCTACTTATTACTAACATATGACTTATACCCATTAGTACTGTATAGAACTGCTTATTACTGACATATGACTTATAACCATTAGTACTGTTCAGAACTTATTACTGACATATGACTTATACCTGTTAGTACTGTACAGAACTACTTATTACTGACATATGATTTATACCAATTAGTACTGTACAGAACTTGTTATTACTGACATATGACTTATACCTGTTAGTATTGCACAGAACTACTTATTACTGACATATGAATTATACGCCTTAGTACTGTACAGGACTACTTATTACTGACATATGAATTATATCTGTTAGTACTTTACAGGACTACTTATTACTGATTTATGATTTATACACATTAGTACTATACAGGACTACTTATTACTGCCATATGACTTATACCTGTTAGTACTTTACAGGACTACTTATTACTGATTTATGATTTATACACATTAGTACTGTACAGGACTTCTTATTACTGCCATATGACTTATACCTGTTAGTACTGTACAGGACTACTTATTACTGAATGTTTTGCACCAGCAGATTTGAGGTCATGGTGCACTCCCACCATGCAAATTCCTCTATCAACATTGATCTCTTTGATTACTTGAACATTAGCAGCTTCAATTGATGTCTAGAACCTTGGCAATAATGTGTTTTGTGGCAACCATTTCTTGGGTGGGGTATCGATGTTAAGAGATCAAACAGCATGCCTGCCCTGATTCCTTCTGGGTTGTATTTGGTACTAATGCTGTCAGCATTTTATTGCTTGGGCATAAAGCTGCTTTCTTTGAGACTGATGCCATGAATGTCTTTCCTGCTGGTAATGGAGGCTAGAGGTTCACTCACTTCTTTTGTGGCAGTGACGTTGATACTGCCATGTTTCTCGACACAGGGCTTCTTAGTATTATTGGCACAGATAGAAAAGCCTTTGGAAGTGTTAACTTCATTTTCCAAGTTCATGCTCTGGTTTGGCGCTTGATCCCTGACATGCATTAGTCTTTGCCTTTGGTTCCACCACTGGATCCAACACTTTCTTAGCAGAGGTAAAGAAAGGTGGTTTACAGACAGACATGAAATCAAATCTAGTTTTCTCCTCCTCCTCCTAATAGTATCTGAGGGTTACCCTCTGATTTAGCTGAAGAAGTTGATATGCAAGAAGGAACACATATACTCTCCAACAGATTTTCCCAACCTGGATGTAGAAAATAACAAGGGTGAATATTCCCCAGTGTCCCCTCCTAAAGGACCCATATTTGGGGAAAGGATGGAACTTTATGCGGCAGAATGGTACCAGCCAGCTGACCCCATCCTTCTTTCAGAAGAATTTGTACAGGACGTCTGCCATGTTACTCTCCCTTCCTGTTGTTTGGTTCCCTCTTCAGATAAAATGGCTGCACTTGCCATGCAGAAGGCTTAGCAATAATGTGAATATATAGCTCCTTTATTTAAGAGACCAAACTAGTGGTAGCGCTGTGTTTTTTTTTTTTTTTTTGCTTTTCTTTGATGCTTCCATTTATTTACTGTTCCACTTCAGGGCTTAAAGGTAGTAAATGTAAAAATGTTGAGAGAATAAAATAGAGATACAGAGTAAACATGGGCAGACTATTTGTTCTAATGGCGAAACACACATCAGTTTTGCCCACAGCAGCTGTAACTCCATGCTCCTATCCCACTGTCATAATGCTTGCATGCAGACCTAACATAGATAAGTCTGTGAAACAGGAGATTTTATGAAAAGAATATGAAAAACAATGTGCTTAAACTAGTTGTTGCACTAGACTTTTTGGCTTATTTTCTGCTTCTCTTTAAAATATGTTTTGATGCAACAATGGGCATCTATACAACTTCAGCTTTGAACGTTTTGCCACTTTTTTACAGAATTTTATGGCGGGTATTTCTTGTGCAGAACAGGAAATTATCTTTATATATATTGGTCATCTGAGATATGCACAGGAAATTAGCTAGTATTAACTGGCCTGTTTGTTGAGGAAAATGACTAGTTTACTTACTATTCTGGATTGTGATTTGTGTGAAACAACTTAGACTTATTTAATGTGTAGCAACTATTTGCAAGGAGCAAATGTGAAATTTATGTTAAATGGCCATCTGCTTTAATCACAATTAGTTGTCTAAATTCTTCGCAAAAGTGACTGTAACTGCCGGGTGGGGTTGCCTATATGCAATAACTGACTCTCTTGTCAGTTGCCTAGTTTAAACAGTAAATAGCCAGCTTTGGAGGATTAATGTGCATGTGAGTGAAGTAAGATGGACTATTTAACTGGATGTCTGATATGCTCAGACAAAGTAGGTAGAACTGCTGGAGCTGTTTGGGGAAGAAAAATACTAGCTGTCTGTTTGCTCCTTATTCTGGCTTTGCCTGTTGTTTTTGCTCAGACTACATTACAGGGATCACCACCTTTCCTTGGCACTCCTCTGTGTGATATCTGCTTTTCCTAATTTCTAGCAAACCTGATGTCTACTACCCCGAGACTCCACCTTTGCTAACCTAAGCAAATGTATTGTAGTCCTATGTGATTTACACATACACAGCGGAATTTTAAGCAACAACACATACCATTCATCATTGTGTTTGTGTGTGTGTGTGTGTGTGTGTGTGTGTGTGTGTGTGTGTGTGTGTGTGTGTGTGTGTTTGTGTGTGCGTGCGCATGCGTGTGTGTGTGTTTGTGTGTGTGCGTGCGTGTGTATTTGTGTGTGTGTTCACGCATGCGTGAGCGTCTACGTGCATGTGTGTGTGCGTGTATGTGCGCATGTGGGCATGTGTGTGTGTGTGTGTGTGTGTGTGTGTGTGTGTGTGTGTGTGTATGGGTGCATCCCCCCTTACAGGCAATCTACTTCTACTACAACAAACTTCAGTACAGTAGTACTTTTAAATATTCCTATACTGCGGATGTACTATGTTAAAAAGTACTAGTAATGTTACCATGTGAATTTATTTATTTAGCTATGTAAATAACCAAATAAGAGGCACATAGTAAATGTTAAACTGGAAGGCTTAGCCACAAACTATTTTCAAATTTCCCTTAATGTTAGATTAAAATGGTCACATTGAAAAAAAGTACATTTACTGGTGAGTGGCTGCTGACTCTTACATGTGTGTACATTCAAGTGTCTACAAAAGGGCCTACCACCTTCTTATCTCCCACCTCCTTAGTTCATAGTAAAGGTCT
This sequence comes from Protopterus annectens, assembly GCF_019279795.1. NCBI lineage: Eukaryota > Metazoa > Chordata > Ceratodontiformes > Protopteridae > Protopterus > Protopterus annectens. The sequence goes on along the minus strand of NC_056750.1, from coordinate 670,463,423 downwards.
GTATTTTGATATGTTCATTTCTTAATACTAAACTGTTCTCCTGATGTTGCTGGCAGTCAGAGAGCTGCCAGACTGTCTGTCTTGTAAGGTGTGCATGAGATGAGCTGTGCTACTGTGCATCTAATGTGTTAAGATATAGCCTTTATTTGATTTGATTAATTTATTTTTACATGAGGTAACAAGACCTCCACTACCTAATGTAATGGGCTTTGCACCCAGTGAATCTAAACCAGGATAAAAAACTGCAGGTTTGCACAGTCCTTTGTCATTTTAAGAATTGTTGCTGATAACCTGTTTGGCTGAATGATTCACTGAAAGGTCATAACCTTTTGTGTTATGGGGTTGGCATAATGACTTGGTTTAATACTTACCTTTGAAGGGGAAATTGGCTAGGCGTAAAATAGCCCAAAAGGGCAGCTACACTAGTACTTACCTGTGAACTTAAAGTGTATTCACTGTATAGAATGTTGAGGCTTACAGTTATGAAGATTTTTGTTGAGGTCCCATATGTTCTTGAATTTTGTCAGTGTCCTATCCCTAGTCTATTTTCAGACAAATAATACGATTTGTGAGTAGTCCAAGATCCATGAAACCTACATTGACCACCCTCTCAGTGAACTAATGCTTCTTTGTCATGTCAATGCCACAAGATGCGTGTCTCGTATCTTCCCACCATCCTGTGATTCACATATATATTTTTATATGCTGCTTACTTCCATTATTTATAGTTCCTTGAAGTATAAAAAAATTGTCCTACCAACCTCATCCTCTTTTCTCAACACTATACATATTAACTGTTTTTAAGTCTGCCTTCATTTTGGTCTCTATTAAAAACTGTGCTCAGTATTTTTCCAGTATCACAACTACCTATTACCTGTTTATGTTATTAGGATGACGTCTGCAGAAATGTCCACATTGGGATGGTGCTTGCCAACTGTTTATATATAGGGATTCAGCATTTGACATTTTCTACTGCCATATTTCTGCCCGTATATCTCATTATTCCATTTACTTTCTTTGCTGTTTCATACAGCTATCACTTGCGTACTCTTAAGGCATCAAATAATTTACATGTCTAAGTCCATTTTATCAGATGTTGTCTGTCACCAAATAACTGTGTAATAATTCACTGAAAGCATTGTGTTGTATTTTCAAACACATTTTACAGGGACATTAGAGGGACTGTAAGCTATAAAAATGATGCAATAACTGCAGCTGAATGGTGATACCAGTGTACAGATCATTCCTATAATATGGTTTTATGCATTTATGTCTTGTACTGGGTTGAATTTTCAAAAGAAAATCTAGATTGCAATTTCTGGTAAAACTCTTGAAAGTACAATTGAAAGTCTTTACTTCCCTTTTTTATCCAACATACCTCTCAACTGTACAGATTTTTACCTCTTAATTCTGGACTGTTACTCATTAAATTATGGTTTACTGGCAAATCATTGCCAAATCTTTGAGGAGTGAAGTCAGAAAATAATGAACATTTGAGATTCAGATTTCATACGCTCCAGAAAATTCATGCTAATGCAATACCTGTTATTCTATCAATTTCTAAGTTTGTAAAAGCAATATTTCAAAATTGTCCCTATTTTGGGCCTTTGTTCCCCCCATTATTTATTACTTTGTCCAGATTCCTTACTCTAAGAGGTTGAGAGCTATGCCAAGCAATTGTTTTTAATAGTTATGCTGGGTTTCTGAATGTCTCCTTACTTTTGGTTTCAGCGCTTTGGTCTTACTATTTAATAGAAATAAAAACAAAGAAATTAGATGGTTTCATTCATAGGAAGTAGTTTTGGGAAAGGGATATGTCTGTATTACATAGCAGAGTGTATACAGTCAAAACAGTTTAGTTATTGCAGATGAATGGTGAAACCAGGCAATTACAGCATGGTTGTATACAACGAATTCCTATATTTGAAGCTAAAAAATTAAGTTTTCTTTTTATGAGTCTTTCTACAACTATGGATTAATAAAGATGCTGGTAAATATGAAAAATTGGACAGGGCATCTGACAGATTCCATTATATTTGGCAAAGGGCTGAGAGATCCTTGACATCCACCTAAGCTAGCACCACCTTTAGGTAGATGGGACCTCAGTTTAATATCTCTAAAGTGTGGCACACTCAGGAGTGTAGCAGACTCCTGTGTTGTACTACAGTGCCAGTAATGGGAAATTAATCCACATACCTTGGGTTTAGACCCCCAAACATTTAAATGGTGGAGGTACCTGGACAGAATACAGAGGGGTTTTAAAGTAAAAGTGATGGTACCTTTAAGATACATTTGCACGGGAATGTATAAGATTTATCTCTAGCAGAGTAGGAAGGCTGCACGGATGAGGTCATGAATACAAGTGCCTGGTATGATGTTACTTGGTGTAGCATATCTAGCCACTTACAACAGTATGCAGTGCATGTTTTTGTGATCTAGAAGATTTCAGAATACAGCCACTGTTATTTCACTCTGCTATGACTGACTTAAGCTGGGTATAGCAGAGTGTCAGAATACCACCCCGATGTATAATTCACTTTATTAGAGTAACATTCACAGATCACTTAAAGGTGTCTCTGTGACAGATACCCTAGAAGTGCAGAGGGGTTACACAGGATTAGTCAAAAACTGTTGACCGGCATGTGAAAGTGTGGTGTATCCTTGCCATAGGATCAAAGGAAGTTACTAGGCTATTGGTCCTGAGGCCCTTACAAGCCTAGCCAAGTATTTAGCCCATGTCCCAACAAGTCAGCACCCTATGCCACTGTCCAGCAGGGGCATAGGTGGAATCCCAAAGGTGTATTTTCTGTTCCCCATTCAGTTATCCAGGTTGCACTTAAAAAGGTTTAATGAGGTACTCTGCTTTATATGGAGAGGGAGTCTATTCCACAAAAGGGGGAGTCTCTGGGACACAAATCTGTCCTGCCAACAAGTCCTATTGATGTCATAGACCAGGTTGAGGACTCGTGTGTGGGTTACTTGAGTGGAGCTTGACTTGCGGATATGCAGCAGTCCTATCAGGGCGGGGTCTGAGATTGCTTTATATGCCAGACAGAGGAGTCTGTAGGAGACTGAGTAGAGGGACAGGGCTTTTAGCCTATCTGTGTAGGGTAGATGTTTGAGGCCCTGGATTCTCTGGGTGAGCAGTCTCTGTGGTCTCTCTAGCTGCTGCATGTGCTTTGCGAAGTACATGCCGAAAGGGGCATTGTATTCAATAATTGGTCTTATAAGGGAAGAATACAGGGATGTTATGACCACCTTGTCCCTGGATAAGATACCCTTACTAATGAACTGGGCCATGTAGAAAGCTTTCCGTACAATGGAGACAATATTGTGGGCAAAAGTCAGTTTACTATCAACCTGGTTTCCCATGTCCCTCACGACTGATTACGTGTTTAGTGCCTTATTATCCATGTGATAATTTGTGGGGACGTCATTCTCCCCAAAAGGGGATGATGATGCAGTTTTGGCATTCAGTTTGAAGCCATGTTTCTGGCACCAGTCATTTTTTTGGGTGAGACCCTCTTGGAGGATGTCCACATCACTAGGGAATTTATGACAGCACCCAGCTTGCAGTCATCTGCAAACTTGGTCAGCCATAGCCCACTAGATTTGGCCTGCACCTCTGAGAAGTATATCCCAAACAGCAGAGGCACCAAGATTGATCCCTGGGATACACCGCTTGTTACAGGTCTACTACTTGAGGTGGCTTCCCCTATTTTAGTAGATGTGGCCAGTTTGGACTCGAAGTTTGCTTTGGAGGATTTCACTAGTGCTCTTATTTGCTTGTTCAGGCTAAAGGGAGATTGCTTCCAATTAGACACCTGTTCCTTCTTGGTCATGGACAGCAATTCTTTCCTTTTATTATACAGTTTATTTATTGTAGATGTCCACCAGACAGGTTTACTCTTCCTTGAGGAGGATGATTTAATCCTGTCTGGTATTCCTGATTCCATGCAGCTATATAAATGCTTGTATAGTACTTTGGTGTAAGTTTGGACATATGTGCCAGTTTCTGTGGAGGGGGAGGGGGCTGTGAAGCTGTTTATACCTTCTCTCAGGAGTTGTAGTCAGCTTTGGAGAAGTTTTTTTGTTTGACCCTAGCTGGGGGAGGGGATGTTTGGGAGAGATGCTGACTTCGAAAGTGACTGCTTTTTCGGATCTTAACAGGGATGATGACACTGTAGGGATACTGCAGTGGTTACTCATGTTGGTTAATACCAAGTCCAATATATTTTCACATCTTGTGGGGGGTGTCAACCAACTGGTCCAAAGCATTTGCATTAACAAAATCAAGGAATCTCTGAGCATTTGTGTTTTGGCATGAGTATTTCTTCCAATCTATGGTTGGATAGTTAAAGTCACCGAGGATCAAGGTAAAGGGTTGAATCCTAATAGATTCGAAGAGGTTCAGATAGGTGGAGTGGGCATCTTGAGTCAGAGTTGGAGGCCTGTAATTAGCTATGATTTGAATAGGGGTCTTGTAAATTGTTAACTGCACCTGGAGTATTTCCTGTGTATCATACTGTCTGACCAGCCTAGAGGTGTGTATGTCTTTTATAGATATTGCAACTCCACCTCCTTTTGTTTTACTGCCCACGGCTTGGGGTCTGAATGAATGACAGGATGCATAACCTGGTATGGCAGGGTGCTCTCTGCAGCTTTGAACCAGGTTTCTGTGACTGCACAAATGTCAACTTCTTCCAGGGTTAAGAATGCTTGCAATGAGTGCAGTTTCATGTTTAGAGTCCTAGCGTTTAGCAGCATGACTTTTAATTTACATTTTGATTAAATTTTCATGTTGGTAGTTTTGACCTTATGGCACTGCCTAAAAAAGGCACTATGGCGGACGTAAGAGCCTTTGCCAGGAGCCTGAAGCCCAATTGAGATAGATGCAGGCTGTCTCTGACAAAGCATCGTGGCTTGTCAATCATGTCATCCCAGGCTGTCAGTTATTGGATTCCCTTTGAATGACAACAAAAACTAAGCCAGTTGTTAAAGTCAGTCATTTTCTGTTTGCATTGAGGCATCATTCTGGGTGATGGTAGAATGCTGCTTAAGGCTAGGTACATGCCTGCCTGGGATACATAGTCAGTGAGCTCAATCATGTTTCTCTTCATATAGTCCAGGGAGGTATGTCTCAAGTCATTCACTCCAACATGGACTATGACAGAGTAATAACAGTACCTGTTGAGAGACTTGAGTGCATTGGTGATATGGTGGATTCTGGCACCCGACAAACAACTAATGGTGACTTTCTCCTTATCCAGCCTGGTGAGAAGCACATCTGTGTGTCTCACAATGGAGTCTCCTATGATTAATATGTTGGCTTTATGTTTAGGCCTTAGTGGCTGTGAGACACAGATGCATGGACTATGTGTGGTGTGGTGGGCAGTGTAGTTTGTGTGTGTTTATTCCTCGGAGGTCTCTTTTGTTTGGGTATGCTTTTGTTGAGGGCCTCCGCATACGTGGGAGTGTGTTGTGTAGGTGTGGGTGGTGTTTGTGTTGCCAACCTTCTTAGTGCCAGATATACTGGTTTACGGGGGAGAGAGTAATGACACTAGGTGCTTGATGTATTTGCATCTCTCACAAATTGTATTCCTAGGTGGTAGTTGTAGAGGGTTGTCTGTGTACATGAGGCAGTTGCTTCTTGCCAAAACCAGGACAAGTGGGTTATAAATGGATGTATAGTGGTATGGATGGCTATTGCGCATGTTCTTATAAGAAAAATCAGTGTTGGGTATAAGGTGCCATATTAGCTGAGGAAGCACACAATATCTTATGTAGCACAGTGTGACAATGAAAAGGTAGCAGAGCATAACATAGTATGATCAGAAATAGTATGCATATTAGAGCATAGCTGCACTGTCTCAAGTAGTCATTAAAGGAATGTGACATTGTGTAATCTCAGTAATACAGCCAACAGACAGATGGCGCCCTTGTTATTATCATCTCCACTATAACAGAGTGAGGATTCCAGAACACATGGTTTCATAACAAGCGTTCTAGTGAAAGCACAATTTTGATCCAGACAGAATGACAGATAGCATTGTATGAAGGAATGGTGATAACGCAGTACAGACTATTATTGCATTATAGAGCAGGCTGCCAATGTGTGCTATGTATCTTCAGTAATTGCAGTAACATCACATGTTCCATTTTATGCAGGACAGTCCCTCTCTGGGCAGTTGTTTCCTGTGAAAAAAGATGAAAATGGCAAATATACAGAGATTTTTAGGACAAAATGTGAAGTTTTCTTCAGTAATTGCATAAAATCCTTATTTTGTATTTGAAACACCTAAATATTTTAGGAAACAGCATAAACAAATGAAATTAGTTACTTAATGTATATAAGAATGATGGAGCTTTTCTCCCAGGCCTCTGCTGAAAAGGGGTTATTTATGACCTAGTCAGACTTTACCAGTAAACAAATGGAAATAAATAAGTAATATATAAATTCTACAAAAAAATGAACGTTTATTTTGGCAATAAACTAGAGCCCACTCCTTTGTACTAGCCGAAGATGTGGTTTGTCCTGCAAAATCTCACATTTGCATTAAAAAGTCCAACTTTTGGACACTTGGAGAGGTGGTAGCCCTACAATTGTGTAAGTGCAGTACATGAAGTCAAGTGACAGCAAACATATATGAAAATTAAGTACCTTGTGTTGATTTGTAATGGGGCCAAGGCATTGGAGAGTATGAGGCAGTAAATAGGGTAGGATACTAGATCTGTCACTGCGCTGACATTGATACCGTGGGAATATTTTGGAATGGCAACCATTGTTTGAATGGCATCATGTAGTACTAATGCTTGTCAGACTGGGAATCAGCCACTTATCCTGCATTACAAATGGTTAGACTGATGGCAAAAAGCCTAGAGAGTATAATTTCAGTTATTTACAGTTAACCACAGTGGGACCAGACACAAATGCATACAAATGTAAGGCAGAAATGGAAAGAAGTGCTGAAGGATATGTTGTAGACAAGCAATAATGCTCAACAGGGTATGTGTTACTGTGGAAATAATGCCTGCCCAGGGGTGTTCTGAGGCCTGATGCTGCAGGTGGAGGGCCTGTACACCCCTGGAAGGGCATTATTTCCACAATATCACACACCCTGGAGGGAATTATTATGCGTACAGAATGGGCTGTCTGTAAAATTGTGTTTTACTTCCTTATTTTTTTATTACTAATTTTTTTTAATATATTTTGGATATAAAATGTTTCCAACTTGCTGTAGTATATGTTAATGGTGCTGGAGGAAGCATTTTACATCCAAAATATACCACTTTAAAAAAATATTCAGGTATTTACTTTATTTTTTGGTATCTTACTCCTAAAACGTTTGGTTTATTGCCAGTTATTGGAGACTGGATTTATTAAATAATGACATACATTTGAGTTTCAGACTTTTATTTCCATCAGAAAATTCATGCTAACACAAATCCTTTTATTTAAACAAGTTTGTAATTTTATAAGGGCAATAATTAAAATCTGTTCCTATATATGAGCCTTTGTTCCTCCTTTATTTTAGGCTTTATACAGATTTCTTCATCTGAAAGGTCCAGAGGTATGCAAACCTCTTTTACTGCTGCTGCTGCCAGTAGTCATCACACACGCACACACGCACACACACACACACACACACACACACACACACACACACACACACACACACACACACACACACACACACAAACACACATAGTCTCTTTTGCTTTTATGCACGCATTCACTCACATATGCAGATAGAAATATAAACACATACACACAAACTTTTTCTGTTTCATTTATTTTTTTTAAACTGGCTAAATAGCAAAAGTGCTGCTTAGCGAGTGAAAATAATAACTTGATCAATCTCTCTCTCACTCTGATACACACATACACTATCACATACAGACATAAACACATACACACACATGCTTGTTTATTTAAATTTTTTCTTTTTGCTTTTATACTCGCTAAACAGCAAAAGTGCTACTTAGTGACTGTAAATTAATGACGTTGTTAGTTTTTTCACTTTGAGTTCCATGGCATCTTGATATGCTGCCATGAAGCAGTGGACTCATTTTTTACTGGGCATTATCTATAGATTAACACCCTGCTGGAAAACATTTGTTCTCCAATCAGGGTGTGATATACTGGTTGCCCACTCAATAAAATGCATTAACTTACTAAGACGCAGCATGTATACTAAGAAATGCACTTCACTAGTGGACAGAAGTCTGCACAAAATAAAATATGAAATTAAAGGAATAGATGAGTGTGTCTACTAATGTTTAAACTTTACATTACTCATGTTTCTACAGAATTAGAAGCATCCAGGTCATAAAATTCAGGGCATTTAGTACTAAGAACTCAGCATTTTAGACTAGAAAATGAAGATGCCTTTTATAGAGCTACCAGCAGGTTAGAAAGCCATTACAATTAGCTAGTATTCAGAGATTATTAAACTATAAAACATGAAAAAAAAGAGAAGACTATTTCTACTACTGTTTGAAACCTGCATCATTCATATGCTATCTACAGAGCTAATGGCAGTCATGTCATAAAGTTATTGCACTTAGCTAGCACTCAGTACAAAATAAAATACAAAATGAAATGAAATGAACAGAAAATTCTGTTTACTGATGTTTCAGCTTTGCATTGCTCATTTGCTTTCCTGCAAGGTAGGCATACCACTCAACCTCTCAATACAAGAAATTTGGACAAAGCCAAAAATAATGGGTGAACAAAAGCAATGTCCACAGACTGAATGGCAGTGATTTTATGGTGTCAAGTTGCCAGCCCAGCACCCAACCTTCAAAGAAGGCAAACCCACACACACCCATGCACCTACCTGCATGTCGTTAAAACTCACTTGACTGTAGGGAGGACATACAGACAATACACAGAAGGCACAGCAGGTGAGAATTGAACTGGAGAACCTCTTGCTGTGAGGCAACAATGCTAACCACTGCACCACTATGGCCTCCTGCACCACTGCGGCCTTCTGTACCACCGTGGCAGTCCAAAATAGGAACAAATTTTAAATATTGCTCCTATAAACTTAGAATGTTGATAGAATAACAGTTTTTGCATTATTATGTATTTTCTGATGGATATAAAGTCTGAGACTCAAATGTGCCTTTATTTAGTGTTATTTAGTGACTTTGATCTTCAATGATTTGCCAGAAAATGACAAATTTTATGAGGGACAGACCAAAAATATGAGGCAAAATTCTGGACATTCTGCAAAAATATTGACATTTGAGAGGTATAAAAGTAGTAGCAAGTCAGGTCATAACATTCCCGAAAGGCTAATTTACCCTGAGGATAAAAAAGCACAGGCAAACTAATGAATCATTCCATGAGAACTGTTGTGAGTACAACTGCAATCTGAGATGGAACTTGGCTAAAACCTTTGAAACTTCCTTTAGGCAACCCCCACAGTCAAAGCTAGGACATGTTCAGAAAGCCAGACTGAAAATATAAACAAAAACCCAAATCAAAGCAAAAAAATCCCTGGGATGTCCCTTTAATGTTCTTTTTTGGTTCTAGAGAAAAAGAAAAGAGGCCAGTCTTGGATCTCAATAGCCTAAACAAGTTCATTCTCAAAATCAAGCTCTGGATGGTCACAGAGATGCCCTTCTTTCCAAGCCTATTGTTAGGAAATTGAATATGATCTTTAGACCAATATCTGTGGTCAAAATCACCACAGAGTCCAGAAGGTTCCTGCTCTTGTTGGTATGAAATAGTTCAGGCCCATCCCATTTCATCTTAACACAGTCTCCAGGGTGTTTACCATATGGGGCAGCTAGGAGCCAGATTTTTAAATAAAAGAAAACCTTAATGCCCAACAGACTTAGGTGAGTTACCACTGTGGCCATATATCATAGAATCATAGGAGGTTACTAGGCTATCGACCCAGAGGTCATTTCAATGCTAGTGGTTTCATACCAATCTAATACTAAAGATACTATAGTCAATACCCAGGATTGTATTATTAATGGCTGCCCATGTCCAGAAGGGTTGTGAACACTATCCCCAGTAAGAATTTATGGTACCCCATCCACTTGTCCAGGTTCCTTTTGAAGAGTATCATAGAGGTGCTCTGCTTCATATTAATTGGCAGCCTATTCCAAAGACTGCTGTGTCATTGTGAATCTAATAATATACAATATACAAAAAGTGTTAAAGTTCAGATGATTAGGTTTCAAATTTCAGCTTTCAGATTATTTTCATTTTTTATATGATTTTCTAGGTAAATTGTATGAGAGCTTGTACACAGGACAGGCCTTTAGTCAGCTGGTGCCCTTAGCAAAAGGTTTCCACAGCACCTCCCAACACCACTCTGTGCCCCCATCCTGGTCTACCTACACCATCCAGATTACTGGAAAAATAAAAGATTAAAAGAGAGGTGCCTAGGCAGCCACCTAGTTGGCATATGCCTATGCTTGCACATTTACATTTCTGCCAGGTGCAGGTATATGTAATGCATATTTTTCTTATAAGCAGTTTGTTCTTTAAATATATTTTATGTCTTATTTTCCCACAGATATTCTATCTTATTCTATATAGCTTGTATTTCTGAAATCTCCCATCAAATAGCTATTTAATTACCAGCTCTCTCTATTAGAGATTATAGTATGTGTAGATATTTCATTTATTGTGCATTTGCACATTATTCATAAGACGTTTACTTTTCTTATTAATTCTAGTAATACAAGCATTCTTTACTACATATAAAAGAACTTCTGTTTGATTAATTTGAATATGTGTTTTAGCCGTTGTAAACTGTTTTCTGATCTAAGCTTCCTGATGTTAAAATTTGATTACAGGATGTGAAAAGACAACTCACAGCACACAGCAACTGCTAATTTCCTCTGTAAGTTTTTTCTTAATTATTTTAAACTGTTGTAATTCATAACAAACATCTAACTTTACTTATTTCCATTAATAGGTACAGTTAGAGTTAATAACACTACAGCATAAGAATAACACTACAGCATAAGCTATTAATATTCAGCAAAATATAAACAAATTATATATCAGTAGTTCAATATAAAACATTAATATAGTGTTTGTTTTACCAATTCTTCACTTCTAAGAAAAGAAAAAAGATGCTATTTTAAGTGGATTTCTCACATATATACTTGAAAAAAGAAAGAAAAAGAAAGTTCCTTTCTGTTTTCACAGACATCAGTGATGAACTTTGACCTACATTTTCTTCAGAACAGCTCAAGGTGGGAAGCAAGGCAAGCAAGAATTCAGGATTCTTACACAACTGAAACACTTTCTTGTTCTTAAACGACGTGTGAAAGGAAAGTGTTACACAGGAACAAAGAAAACAAAATCACCAGCATTTTAACAGTTCTAATTAGCATATTACTTAGATTTGGCATTCAGTGAACAGCAACACACATACTAAGCAAAGGTAAATAAATAAAACAAAGTTCTTAACTTATATAGTCTTAAACTTACCAATTCTATTGTTTATAATTTAATGACATTCTCTTACAGGAAGTATTTGTTTAACATTTATTAATACACTTATAAGTTTAGTTAAATGAAATATAGTAATACACATATGTTTAGTTAAATGAAATGCAGTAACTATAGTAAAACAGTAAAACCATCAACATCAATTTATATTCCTCACCATGAAAATATTTTAGCTTAAAATATACATACATATTTACTTATGTTTTGAAGTTTAAGTCCAATACAAACCTTTTACTTAATGGGCAAATGTGTTGTTTCAAAACATAAAAGTTCTGCAATCAGAGAATAAAGTTCACTTCTTTTGATCTTTATAATTTTAGAAACAGTTTTCCAGGAATTCAGCTCACTCTGTCTCTTGAGGTATAAACCATTCCATCCCATTTCTTCATTATTATTAAGGATTTTATTGCTGCTAACAAAAGTGGATGCTTTCTCCAGCATGTAAAACATTTTAGTTCCTTCAGAAAGAAAGAATTTGATCTTTGCAGAAAACACTGTGTCTTTAATATTTTTCTATTTAAGTTTCTCGACCAGTGGTAAACAGGATTTTCTTTTATTTATTATGTTACTTTACTAGAATAATCATTGTCAAATTTGACTAGATGTTCACCTATTTTAATAGGTAGTCTGGACCATGGTGTTTTTAACATTTGATCTTTTTTTTCTAATCTAGACATAAATTTAACTATAATTGAACATGATGGTGAGTTTTCTTTCATCAAAGGTGCTCACAGGGGTCAATGTCCCCTTTCAATTCCAAAAGAAAAAAATTCAGGTAGATTTAATGTCTTATGTAGCCAGGTTATTAAGAAGTGCATTATACTGTCTCCCTCATACATTTCAGGTATACCATAAATTCTAATGTCATTTCATCTCACTCGATTTTCTAAGTCATCAACTTTATCTAAGAGCCGGTTATTTTGTTTTAAAAGAAAATCAGTCTGAAACTCACATTCAGTTATTCTCCATTTGTAATCATTTAAAGCTTCTTCCATACTGCTGATTTGTGCATGTTGCTGTTTCATAAGAATTTCTAAATGCTCCATCTTCTTTCTGCTCTCTTCTTTGAAACTTTCTATTTTAGTATCCAGTTTGTCTATTTTAAGTATACATCTTGTAAACTAGATATCATTGACTGGATGTCTTTTTCAACACAATAATCATGAGTACCAGTTCTTGAGTGGCTCATGTTGAAGTATCTTCTCTCTTAACTAATCAGTTGAAATTCTGACAGGAAAATTGCAGCTTTTGAAGCATTTGAAGCTATAAATCTTTCATCTGACTATCAGTTAATAAAATCATCTAACAAATATCTCCAAATGTCATTTTTTTTATTATATTTTCAGTCACAGAGCTTTCACCAGTTGCTGCTCTCAGTTAGCCATCTTGGCCACTCCCCCAGAGCATGGTATTTCTTATAGGATAGAGATTTGATATATATTTAAGTTGCACATGTGGTGGTGGTGCTGCGGTAGCGTTGTCGCCTCACAGTAAGACATCCTGTTCGATTCTCAGCTAGAGCGTCTTCTGTGTGGAGATATGCATGAATGGGTGTACCTTCGTTGAAGGTTGTGCATCAGGGCTGGCAACTCAGCACGTAACAATCTACTGCCAATCATTAGCGGACCGGAGTTCCGCTGTGGCGACCCCTAACCGGGAAAAAGCCAAAAGACACAACAACAACAACATACTACAATAAATAGTTTAGTTTTGTTTAATGTTACATTTATCACCAAACATGTTAATCTTTTTTCTGCTATGCAGATAACAGTAGTTTGAAAATATCCTTTGTTGATACTGTGTGATATATAACAAGTAGGTTAAATTGTTTTCATATAATGCATTCAGCTTCATTACTATATTATATAAGTCATTCTGTATCCAGTAACCCTGTTTCAACTGCAAACACTTTCAACTATGTACATATTTCAGTACCACAACACAATGTACACAAATGCATGTTATAGCATTATAAGATTTGCGTTTTTTCAGTCTTTGTTTTTACCAGTAGCTTCTCAGTCTTAATGTTTAGAACTAAATTAATTAAATAAAAACAAATAAAAGCATCCAAGTCATCTGGATCTGAGATCAACAACATTCCAAGTTAATATATAGTGGAGGTAGAGAATAGATTTAAGGAATTAAAAATGGTGGCTTGATCACTTGTAGCGCTATGGACTGAAGTTTGTGACACTGACAAAGAGATGGCAACAAAAATATTCCAAATAGAAGTTTAAGAAAGCCAAATAGCTGTTTGGAGATGCTACAAACATAGCTAAAGAAAGGAAGAGAGCAAATGGCTATGGAAATAGGGAAAATATGTCAAAATGAATGCAGAGTTTAAATACCAAGAAAAGTAAGGAAGAATAAAAGAGAAGTGCAAAGAAATAAAAGAAATGAGAAAGACAAGCTCTCTTCAAAAAGATTGAAAATATGGGTACTTTTCAGATAAAATGGGCATAATAAACCACAAAGGTAGGAGGGGAGGGATCTAACAGAAGCAGAGGATATTAAGAAGAGATGGCAGGACTGCTCAGATGAACTATCTAAAAAGACCATAACATCACTAGTGCATAAGGTGGCAAGTCTTCTTGTGGAGTAAAGTTAAAAGTAGCATAGAAAGCAAGGTTGCAAAAAGTACAGAATTCCAGTTAAACTAGTTATAGTCCTGCAAAATATTGCTGTTAGGTGTTGCTTAGAATTTGTCTGCTGATGTGGAAAACACAACAGTGCCCATACGATTGAAATAGGGCATAAAAAAGGGCATTTTCCCTTGTTTCACATGCTGATAAGATAATGTTGAAGATCCTGCAGGCTGGGTTCCAGCAGTATAGGAACAGAGAACTGATAGATGTGCAAGCTGGTTTGGAAGGAGCAGAAACCCTACAGATCAAGTCAACTTCAGCCAGATACCACAGAAAACAAGGGAGTTCCAGTAAAAATGTACTTATGTTTTACTGATTATTCTAAAGCCTTTGACTAGGTGGGCCATAACAAACAGTGGGTACATTTTTAGAGAAATGGTGATATTGGATCATCTTAATTGCCCCTGAGGAATCTGTATGCCAAACAAGAAATATCCATTAGAAATGAATATGGAATAACTGATTCAAGATTGGTAAAAGGATATGAAAAGGTTGTGTATTGTCACCTTGCTTATTTAATTTATATGCTGAATAGATTATGGGAAATGCTGAGTTAAACAAATCAAATGCTGGAATCAAAATTGCCAGGAGAAGTATCAATACCCTCAGATATGCATATGATACTACTCTTAAGGCAGAAAGTAAGGAAGAGACGAAGATCCTGTTGATGAAGGTGAAAGAAGAAAATGCAAATGCTGTCTTAGTTCTTGACGTAAAAAAAAAACAAAAAAAAACTAAATATGAGATTTATTCCTATTGATTATTTGCAGACATATGAGAGTGGAAATGGAAACTAAGACAAATTTTATTTTCCTGGGCTTGAAGATTTGCAGACTGTGATAGCATCCATGAAGTTAAAAAATATATTTGCTGCTTGGAAAGAAAGATATGGCAAATCTGGATAAGGTGTTAAAGCGCAGAAACACAAAGGTTCATAGGAGGTTAATAGGCTATTGGCCCTAGGGCCTTTATAAGCCTAGCCATGTTATACCCTTGTTCCCTTACTGACCAAGTTGTATGGTCTATATTTGCAGCTTGAGTCTATGATCAGCACCAACTGCCCTTATCCAAGAGGGACATAGGTGGTGACACCCCCAGAGTAAATTTATGGTTTCACATCCAGTTCTCTAAGTTACACTTAAATAGGGTTATTGAAGAGCTCTGTTTTATGTGAATTGGGAGTTTTGTTCCAGAGGACTGGAAATCTCTGGGAAACATATCTGTCTCTCCAGCATGTCCTGCTAATGTTGCAGCCTAGGATAACATCCCTAGGGTGAGTGAATCTTGTCCCATTTGACTTGCAGATGGGCAGTATTTCCATCAAGGCAGGGTATGAGACTGCTCTGTAGGCCAGGCACAAGTTGACTACATGATACAGAGTACAGTGACAGGGCTTTCAGTCTGTCCGTGTAAGTCATGTGTTGAAGGCCCTGAATTTTCTTGGTGAGAAACCTCTGAGGTCTCTACAGCTGCTGCAGGTGTCTGGTGAAATATGTACAGAAGGGAGTGTTGTACTCTATTAGTGGTCTGATAAGGGACGAGTACAGGGAAGTTATGACATCCTTAGCTCTGGATGTGATGCTCTTATTTATGAGATGTGCAATGTAGAAGGCCTTCCTTAACATTATGGACTCATGGTGATCGAAGTTAAGGTTGTTATCAACCTGCGTTCCCAAATCTCTCACCACAGGGTTTGAGCTAAAGGGGGTACTGTTATTATTGTAATTTGCAGGGACTTCCCCTTTGCCAAAAGGGATGATAATGCATTTATTTGCCTTTAGTTTACATCCATGGCTTTGGCATCAATCATTTGTCTGTGTAAGCCTTTTCTGTAGTATGTCAACATTGTTGATAGATTCAATAATTGCATCCAGTTTGTAGTCATCAGCAAACCTGGTATGCCACAGACCATCTATTTTCACCTGGACTTCTGAGAAATAGATTCAAATAGTAGGGGGCTCAGCATAGATCCTTGTGGTACACCAATGGTAACTGGTCTGCTGTTAGAGGTGGACTCCCCAGCTTTGACTGTATGCATTCTGTTGGTGGGCCAGTTGGCTACCCATCTAGTGACATATGGGTTAATTCCCAGTTGGGTGAGTTTCTCAATGGTACCTGAGTGGGGGAATTGTGTCAAAAGCTTAGGCTAAATCAGGATAGGCTATATGTATTGCTTTCCCTTCATCCAAGGCTTTGGTGACATTCTTGAAAAAGTCCACCAGGTTTAAAGAGAATGATCTACCCTTAATGATGCCAAATTGGGTTGGGTCAAGAGTTTGAAGTCACCTGTGTCTTTTCTGATAAGGTCCATGATGATTCTCTCCATGGCCTTGCAGATAAGCCTGGTTAGGCTTATGGGTCTATAGTTCTCAGGGTCGGTTGATGGACCCCCTTTTGTGCAAGGGAATTACTGTTGCTGTTTTCCACACTGCCGGGACAAAGCCAGTACTTAGACTGTGGCTGAAGAGACTGCCAAGTTGTTCCACTAGGTCCTGTTTTAGACATTTAATAGGCATCCTGGGATGTTATCCGGTCCCATAGAGGCTGTGTTCTTGGCCATGGAGGGTGTGGTTTGACCTGCTCTTTGGAGATACTAGGTAGAAGACTGGTAACAGGTATGCTTTGGGGTATGTATAGTGGGGACAGAGAGGGTGGAGTTTGCGCCAAATCTGTCTGCTAGTAGGTTGGCTATGTCCTCAGGGTCAGTATGAGTGGTACCGTCTACAACTAACACAAAGCTGTCCCTTCCCTTTTAGATTTCTGATGTTGCTAAAGAATGTCTTGTGACTATCCTTAGCTAATGATGCTAGTTTAGCTTCATAATTCACTTTAGAGGACATTACAAGATATCTAATTTGCTTATTCAAGCTGTGGAGGGTGTCATTCCTCTGCTGAGTCAGTTCCCTCTTGTTCTTAGACATCAGTTTCTTCCTCTTGTCGTATAACCTATTTATGCTTGATGTCCACCAGGGTGGCTTCTTTTTTTTTGTGAGGACCTTGTTTTGATCAGGTACTGCAGAGTCTATACATTTGTACATGTGTTTATACAGGGCATTTGTGAAGACCTCTGTATAGGAGTCATTGTTGACAGTCATAATAGAGCATTTGAAACTATTTATGCCATCACTTAGGAGTCTATAGATGTTGCTTTGGAAAAATTTTTCATCCTTTTTCCTCTTGAGGTGGGGTCAGGTATGATCATTACTTCGAATTAGACTGATTTATGATTAGACTTTAGCAGAGAGGGCAACACACAGAGGCTAGTGCAGAGACCCCCTACATTTGAGTCCCTTATGGGTGGTCTATATTAGTTCAATGAAAATCTTTTTCAGCGAACACCTTTCTGTTGAACCCTATTCAGTGAAATTCACAGCGATTCACTGAATTTACTAAGGGCAAAAAAGTAGTTGGCCAACTACACAAATCTGCTCATTTCCCCATTTTAGTGCAATCTCAGAGTTGTTATATATGGTTGGGGGTGTGGGGGTGAAGCCCCCCACTTGGGTGGGTTTGATTTTGTTAGTTGTGGGTTTTGTTGTGCTGTGAGGCAATTGTTTCCTTGCCCTTGGTAAATTCCGCTAATCGAGAACATGAATTTCGCTGAATATGTGTTGATGGAATGGTGTTTGCTGAAAAAAACTTTTGGTGAACTAATATAGACCCTGTGGGAGTGCAGACTATCTATTCCAGAACATTTTTATTAACAAAGTCGAGGAACATTAGGGAGAATGTGTTTGTGCTCACATATGACTCCCAATCAATGGAAGGAGAGTTGAAATCACCCATGACCAATTTGTTTGGCTATATTGTGAGTGACCCAAGTAGGTCCAGGTAGGCAGAGTGGTTCTCATGGCTCATGGTGGGGGACCTATAGCTAACAATGATATGGAAGAGGGTTTTGCCTTAAGTTAATTGAGCTTGGATTAGTTCTAGGGAGTCACACTGTTTGACCAGTCTTGAGGTGTATTTGTATTTAATGTAGATGGATACACATCTGCCTTTGGTTCTTTCATGCTCGTGTTGAGGTCTGAATGTGTGGAAGGCATTGTAGCTCTGTGTGGCCTTGAACTCTGTCTCTGTGACTGCACAAACATTGGCATCTTCCAAGGTAAGGAGTGCTTCCAGTGAGTGCAGTTTCTGATTTAGAGTCCTGGCATTAAGCAGCATAACCCTGAGTTTGTCTGTAGTGGATTTATTTTTATTTTGGGAATTTTGTTATTATGACATTGCTCAAAAAAGGCACTGTGGGGGAGGCAAGTACCTTTGCCGGCAACCAAAAGCCAAGAGGCAACAAGTGAAAACCATCTCTGGCAAAGCAGCATGGTCTGTCAACCATATCTTCTCAGTCTGACAGATACTGGATCCCCCTGGATTAATACCAGAAGCTAAGCCAATTGTTGAAGTCAGTCATTCTTTGTTTATATACAGGCATCATCCTGGGTGAAGGTAGGATGCTGCATAGGGCTAGGGGCATACTTGCTTGGGACACATAATTTGAGAATTCAGTCATGTCTCTCTTACTATAATCCAGAGAGCTATGTCTCAAGTCATTCACTCCAACATGAACTATCATGGAGTCATAACACTACCTGTTGTTGAAAGATTTGAGTGCGTGCATGATCTGACAGATTCTGGCACCTGACAGGCAGCTGACTGTGATCTTCTCCTTCCCCAGCCTGGTGAGGGGGAGGACATCTGTGTGTCCCACTATGGAATCAGCTATGACCAAGACATTTGGTTTTGAGGTGTTTTGCCTTAGGGGCTTATTGGCTGAGACACTGTTGTGTGTATTATTATGTATAGTGAATTCTGTTGGGTCTGCAGTGAGTGCAGTAGGTTTGCGCTTGGGAGGTCTCCGATCTTTAGGAAGGCTTCTAGTGAGTACCTCTGCATATGTGGGTTTATGTGTTGTGAGCTTGCTATGTGCAAGAGGTGAATTGTGTGTGCTGACAACTTGTTTGATATCTGGTTTGTTGTTATACGAGATAATTGATTCCAAATTCATAGTATAGATACATTTCTCACATGTTGTATTTGTTTGTTTTAGGAGTAACTGGTTGTCAGTATAAATGAGGCAATTGCTACATTGCCTCAGGATGCCCATGGCAGTTAGGCTGGCTGGAGAAATGGTGGGAAACTGTTCATCCATTATGGATGGTATATACCATAGTAACTAGTGGGGAGTGGGCTAGATGGACCAGGTTTTACTGTAAGACTAAGAAAAAGCAGCTATTCTATGGAGGGTTAGGATAGAAAACTGTATCAATGTTTTACAATGCACAGCTGAGTTGCTTGCAGGTAGCAGTGCACAATAACATTGCACGCAGTGAGGCAGGGAAGCTTAGGAGGGTTCCTCTACTAGATGTCTAGGGCAGATTGTCTTTCTAGGTGTTTGCTTCTATGCATGGCTATACACAGCTGTGCTAAACCCCCACTGCATGGTGCACAGCTATGTGCAAGTGCATGGCTTAAATACAAGTGAGGTTAAATGATTTTAAAACAAAGTAATCAATGGGAATGCCCAAGACTGAGCCTTATTCCAGCAATCCCCAACTCAGATGGGTCCTACGCTGCACACTTCTGCCACAACGGTTCACGGAGGCATTCTTGTAGAGTCAAAGCCATGTTTTTTCCTAGTAATGGCAAATGGCTACAAGAGATGGACTATAGGTAAGGCTGTGTGTGCTAGAGAAATGATGCTTATGAACTGTGGTGGTGGAAAAATGTTTGAGAATTCTGTCTACTGCAAGAAAAGCAAATCAGACACTATGAAATAAACCTAGATAATTCACTGGAAGGTCTAAGGTAAAACTAAAACTCATACTTTAGCCACTTAATATTTACTGTACCTGGGGGAAATACTGCTGATAGAGAAAAAAATGAAAGTAAAAGATGGGAGGGGGTAGTAGAAACTAAGATGGCTAGACAGCATTACTAAAGTAATGAGTATGAATGTTTTAGAAATCATGGAAGTGTTGGCAAGCATGCCAGGGTGGTAAAGTCCTTGAAATCATGAAAAGTCAGACTTACGTTAATGGCTAAACAACAGCAGCAAAGGGCATGTTTGGTCACAGGAAATGCTAAATCACAGGAAGTATGACATGTAAGAAGGGGGGTGCAAAGAAATTATGATAAAAAGTAATGTGTCTGAGAAAGTACATGTACATTTATTGCTGGACTATTCTAATGTTTAAAAACATTCTAAAAATGGTTATGAAAGACTGTAAACTTTCTTTTTGTAAAAACAGCAATGACAGTGTTGTGTTTGGTACTAGGATGGAGCACTTAGGGGACTGTATGAGCAGTTAGCAAATAGTACTTCTGGAATAATATGTATTTATATGTTCTACAAGTAAGAGATAGCTCACTTGAACTTTTGAGAGTAAGATTTTTTTATTATAAATGTAAGAAAAGATTAAGTATCTTTGTAAGTAAATATTGGAGAATTATAGAAATAAATTAGCACACATTTAAAATTCTGGTTTGCGTTGATTGATTTACTGTTTTTTTTGTTGTTGTTGTTCTGACTTGTTTTCTTGTTGTATATTTATTCATTTTTGAGTTGATAAAAACATTTTTTTTATTAACTAAAATCCTCCTGTTCTTTTGTTAGGGGTGTTGTAAAGTGCATTTCTTCAGGTAGTTAAGAGTATATGCCGAGTTGTCATTTTATCTGTGAACTTTTATTTTGCAGAAAAGCAACTGTTTTTTAAAAGTTGGTCACGATGGATGAAATTGAAGTGGTTGCGGAATACAACATTGCTCAGAATGCCAGTAGAGAGCTTTGACTTATAAGCAGACAGCTCAAAGTACCTGTGCTCAGAGATTACAGGTTTGAATATAAATTATTTTGACTGACGAGAAGAATTAGCCAGTAAAAACGTAGATGGCATTTGTGACATTTTAAAATAAATTTGAAAAGAAAATAATCTGAATTTTCAGATGATCATATACCGTGTGGTATGATGGTGGAGGAAGGCTGGAAGAAATAGTAGTGCAAATTGTTAAGGAAAAGGCAACAAATCTAAGACAGGCTTAAATAGGAGATAAAATATCTGGCCTCCAGAAGAGTGGAACAATCAAATGTCTGTGAAGGACATGATGGAAGTATGTTTTAATTTGGAGTGTGGATGAATCATATAGGACATACCCTTTGCAGAAGGAACATCATTTTGAAATGAAACAGTCATTTATTTCTTTGGAATACTGTGCACAGATGAGGGGGCATCTTGCATTTTACATATTTCTGAATGGAGTGACTGACTGTGACTCCTCCTGAGAGGAGTGACTCCTCCAGACAGTTATTTCCTGTGAGAGGAAGTAACAGAAGCCCTTGATACAAGCATCTGAGACATTAGGATGATTATTCATGTGACCATGAAAACACAGCATATGATGCAAGTATTCAAAGTGAGCAGACTTCATAAGACTGGAGAATTATGAAAGAAATTAAGCTTTTCTTTGGGAGTATTTCACAATTTATAGCAATTAAAATGGAATAAAATGCAACTTTTTTGCAATGATGCTGTTTTGGTTGGACATGTCATCAATGCTAAAAATGAAATATAATGTAATATGCAAAAAAATGATGATTGGATTATGCATTGGGACTTTGGGAAGCAGATGCTAAGTTATACAGAGAAAACGACAAATTACAGCATGAGAAAATATAAATATACTGAATATGACAGAGGAAATATCAGACATGTTGAGCAAACAAAGGCATTCTATGCAAAATTAAATTCTTTCTCTCCCAATCCCCATTTCTAGCTAGACCCTGTGGCCCATTCATTCCCTCTAAAAGTAATACATTAGCAAAACCATATTTTTCAGATGATGCTAAAAGTGAAGTCATGTCACACTGTAATTTTTAATTTGTTTCCTCTATCAGATATTCAATAAAATAAACTTGAAGAACTACATGGGGAACTGATAGCATTTGGAAGAGTTGGCTTATATTATTTTTCTCTTCCTCAGCTGTAGAAAATTGCAGGTGATGCTCCAGGGCTTGTTTGAGACATGAGTTATGCTACAAGAATGTTGCTACTTTGCATAAAAGTAATGTAAAAATACAGTAGGCACTGTATTGTGTCACAACTATGACTTTTGTAATTTTATTGCTACAGAAAATGCTTTCAAACTTCCAGTTAGTAATTTATTACTGTTTCCAAGCAGGTAAGGGTAATAAAAAATTAAGGTTAAGAATATCCGAGCATTTGTCAGATCAGATACTCTTAGAAAATTTATCTCCTGGTAAAATATATAATGGAGAAGGAGAGCCAACATTTCAGATCCAGAATTTAAGACCTACAGGTGGCGTTATTATCCTACAAACAGAATATATTAAGTATAAATATATTATGCATTTACCTGTTTATGTTCTACCAAGCATGACTGCCTAGTCATTATAAAACCAGTTTTAAAACTGAAACACAATAAATTATAATTTTGGTTATGTACATATACATGTGTATTTGCATTTACTCATTTTGAATGGGTTTGCATTTTGATTGAGGTCATATGATAAGTATTTAAAGGTCTTTAGTTTTGGATGTATTATATGCATTGAGAAAGAGTTGTTCACAAAAGCTTTGTTATTTTTATTCTTTAAATTTGACATTGCTGAAGCTAGTTTGGGTGATTTGGAATACTGCTTTGTGTTTTTTTTTATTGTTTCTTTTGGTGGAGCTCTTCATTTTGGTTGTTTCACCCATTTGTGGATTTGGCCAATTCATTCCCCTCAGGGTGTGATTTGAGACCCTGGGATGATGCTGTTATCAGCCTGATATTGCATTGCACTTGCCTGTACAAAGACACTGAGTGGCTTGGTGTGTAGCAGGTCTTTGTGAGGATGTTACCAGCTTCTAGAAGTGATGTATAGCTTCAGAAGATCCTATCCCTCCGCACAATCATGCCCGTTTGAGCTCTTGTTTTCACTGGGCATTGTAAGTGTGGGCATATGCTCCCAATGCTTTTCCTCCTGAGACAGATGAAATCAGACACCGCCTTTCCACTCTTTTTATTCCCCTGCATATTTCGGCAGTATCTGGGTCACTACGTCACCTGTGCTGTCTGGGTTACACTTATCGTTTTATCACTGTGCAACAGAGTTGGCTTCCATAAAGCTGTCAATAGATTATCTAAATGGGAAATGTTTATGTAAATGGTGTGTTTAAAGTGGGGTGTAGTAGAAATAAATGCTGAAGACAGCACCCAAGGTATAATTTGAAACAGCATTAGTATCCAGAAGGTAAGATTTAAAGACTGTATAATATGCTAAGGTGGCAAGAGTAGACATACCTTTCGACTTCTTTTTGTGAGAATTTTGGATAAAAACAAAAATAATGGGGCAAAGGCCTAAAATCAGGGAGAATTTTTAAATATTGCCCTAATTCACTTAAAAGTTCATCACTGGCATACCTAGCATATTTAACAAATTTATTTAACACCCCTGGTGGAGATTTTTTAACACTACCTCTTCAATGACAAATGCTTTTAGTAATAATCATGAAATGAAACAAAATAATGGCCAGCAAGGAGCAAGCTAGGATCAATGTTCAAATCCCCAAAAGACTCAGCCATCCTACAGAAAGTCTTGTCTCAAACAAATAACTCGTGCCAGAACCACAGACTAAAGGTAAATGTCAAAATTGTATTATCATCTCCTTTGGCAAGCTGAGTACGACATTAAGACACACCCTTAAGACCCAGTAGTTCAGGATTTGGTAATTTATGTGGACAGTTGACCCCAAATTCTATTAGGAACAGATCAAGATGAAGCAAACTTAGGGACATTCTGCAAAATCTGGAACAGTTTCAACATGGTTTTAAAATACAGCACCAAGAGAGAGAGAGAGAGAGAGAGAGCAAAGATTGCAAATGCACACTAGTCACGTAAAGGCAGACTATAAACTTAGCAAACAATATGAGAGCAACTGACAGTCCAAACATATTAAACAAATACAGGAACATTTTGTAAAATTGGGAGCAGTCTCAAATATGTTTCAAACAATATTCCTATTTACTTCATACAAATGCACACTAGTCATTAATTCCGCCTTTAAACTGAGCACCAGTTATGTCATCAGTAACACAGTTAGTCACTTCAAGAAAAAAAACATAAATATTCTAATTTAGTTTGCACAAATGTGCACTAGCCAGCCCTTAATACCAGACTTTAAGCTGTGCAAATGAAGAGGATAGGTTCCCATAGCACAGCTAGCCACCCCTACCCAAAAAATGAAATGTATTTCACACAAATGCACTCTAACTAGCCTTTAAAATAATATGAAAAGGACAAAGTTTCTGCCAACCCACCCAAAAAACATAAATATTCAGATTTATTCACACAAATGCAACTTAACTGTGGAATTTAAACTGACCAGAAAAAAAATTAGGAGGGACAGGGCAAAAATAGAAACAATCGTGGATGTTCTGCAAAATCCCAGGCAGATGAAAGGTATTGGAGTAGAACATGCAAAGGAGACAGAGGTCAAAGAAATCCATGAAAGTATGGGAAAAGAACAAGACCGTAGCTGAGTGAAGAATATTCACGAATAGCTTAATAGTTTAGGAAGAGGAAATAAAGAGAAATAAATAAAAGGAGTACAAGGACACCTTCATGGTTAGAAGATGTACAGTGCAGTTGTCTTATGTGGTTTGAGCAATGCTTTCTGATCTACTTATGTAGCATGGATCGAAGAGATAAAACAAATTTTAATTCCTTGCCTAACCCACTTTTACAATTTTATGCATAGGCTTGAACATTTTCCTCTTAAACACTCTTCCTTCCAAGCATGGGAGAATTAGACAACATGGAAATGACTGGTGAGATATGTGGTAAGACCTGACAGAGCACAATATCCACATATTCTACCTCTTGTGTTGTTTCCTTTGTGGTTTGCTAAATACTTTATTACATTATATATTTTACAGAAGACAACGCTGATTGGAGTCAGTCTTGACGCTGCTTTTCCTAACACCATGATGCACTGTATACTGATAAATTGCTTTCTCTCACTGAAATACTTTTCCCATCATACACAAGCAAAACTCTTTTCAACCTCATGGGACCCCAATCAAGCAATCATCAGGTTCTGAGAGAGTCAATTCTCTACTGGAATCTGCCAGACAGTTCTCTGTCTTACATGGAATGGCAGTTCTGCTTGCAATGAATGAATACTTACCCACTCTGTATTCTTATCCTAATAAACTTCACTTAGAAGTTCAACTCAAAAACATGTTTTTTTTTTTTTTGTTGTTGCTGGTAAACTGGTGTATTTCTAGAATTTACTCCTTGTACCTCCACCATACCCAGTATTAAAACATCCGTATAACTCAAATGATGATGGTGGTGATGTTAATAATAAGCAGGGAGAGGAAGATACTCTTTTGTCTGCCTCTCCATGCATCAGTTGTAATGTGCATCTTTTTTCCATAATGACATATTCAAAATAACATATGTATTCCAGAAAATAGATTTGTACAGTCATAATGTTTTCTCATTATTTCCATCAATGCTTTGAAGACGTAGTTTAACACCATTAAAAATGACTAAGTCAGTTATTACTGATTGCAGAAAGTCTTGGTTGGATATTCAGGCTTATTTTTCTTATTCATTTGTTGCCAATTCAGTACAAAGCTTTTAATATTCCATGATGTCTGCTTAAAGCATGTGAGTTTGTGGCAAAGGCTGCTGACAAGTTAGACCCAATACCTGCAGCTTCCTAGACATAAATGAAATGGAGAACATCAAAGAGTTTTGAGATGGAATTTAAGCATTAGTTGCATTTGCCAACATCATCATCAACTGCCATGTGATATTTTCCACTTC
This sequence comes from Protopterus annectens, assembly GCF_019279795.1. Classification (NCBI taxonomy): domain Eukaryota; kingdom Metazoa; phylum Chordata; order Ceratodontiformes; family Protopteridae; genus Protopterus; species Protopterus annectens. The sequence continues at coordinate 670,437,460 of NC_056750.1, read as the reverse complement.
TTTTGTACATATTGCCATGGCTTTTATAAGATAACCACATATAAAGATATCTAGATGGAAAACCTTACTGCAGTGATTTATTAAAGTCATTGGCTATCATAGCTATTTGCTGTACATTTTCATATGTGAAGAATTGTTAGATTTTGTCTTTTTTGTATAAAAGATAGGAGACACAGAGTATAACAATGGAACTTTGCTTCCCCAGATCTTTACCTGTAGGATACATCTCGAAAGGAAATAATGTTTCACTTGTGTGAGCAGTCAGATTAATTAAGACAAATCTTCCAGTTACCTGTTAAACAGATGTCGTGCATTTTGAAAGGTAGCACTTACCAGAGCTGGAAAACATAATAACACTGGTGTGCTGTAATAATCTCAAAAAGGAATGCTCACTGTGTATTTTGCCATATTAATATAGGATAAGAAATGTCATTTACCTATCTGTAGATATTATGACCTTCTGAGCATGCAAATATGAATATTTCAATGGAAAGGGTTGCCAGTTTCAACTGCCTAATGGTGTGCAGGGTTACAGTACCTTCAGTTTACCTTCATTTAGTTTGGAGTCCATTGTACGATGCGCCAAACTGCGAAAGTACAATGGCAAGATTTGAGAATGTTGAATTCCATTGTTGGGAATTCAAATGAGTGAATGCATACTGCCATTTGCTCATTTCAATTCGGCATTCCAGGTGCAGATCACACTATAGTGGGGATCAGGACATGTACCCTTTCTTTCACTGTAGTGCGATCTCGGAGTTAGTATATTAAAGTAGCTGGGGAAGTGGGGGTGCAGGGGGCTTGCCCCCTGCATAACGATGTTTGGAGACATTAGGAAATGTCTTTTAACTGTCACTGTTGTGCTGCAGTTTGAAAATGGTCGAATCTGGGTTTCCAGTAAACTATTTTTGACATTTAGATTTAGGCACGGTTTGAAATTCGTCACTTATAGTTGGACAATACAGTGATCACACATTACAGTTTCAACTAAATGAAGGTAAACCATATCTTCTGTTACCTTTTGAAGTGTGGGCAAGGTAACTTTCACAAGCCAAGTAAGATGTTGTAAGTTACAGATAAATAGATGACTGATACCTCAGAAAACAGCTATTATCTCCCAGTGGCGGGTAGGCTTCATAACTGCTACTTGCCCCCTCTTTAACTCTAGCTGAGAGAGGAGGGTAGTCAAAAATATAGGGCTTACATGCGTATGTGAACCAACTGTAACTGCATACCCTCACAGTGACGTTATGGAAGGGTACACAGAAGAAGAAGAAATTCTGGTTGGTATGGTGACACTGGTTAACCTGGGCCACTTTTACACCTGCTGAGTAGGGCACTTCCAGTGCTGGTAGGTCATTGAGGAGGTTAAGCTGAGAGTAACTGGGAGGTTAGTAGACTTGACATTGAAGTTCATAAAGAGATTATAAAAAGATTTCGATTTTAAAATGATGTTATATATGACATTAAGCACAGCCTTCTCTGATGCCGGCACATGGAACCATCTTACCATTTTTGGCACATTGCTGCTTCTCTTTCTCTTACAATCATCCTTTTTGAAGCCTGTTTAACCACTCACTTATATTTAGTATAAGATGAAGTGGGCATTCATTTCAGTGTCTCAGTACCACCCTTACAATTATGATGAAGGTAGACAACAGATGTCTTTTACTGTAAGGCAGATTGCAAACAGGTATGTGTTATCTAATATCTGGGTTTTTGTTAACTACAGTTAAGAAGAATCTAAAGACACCTGAGAGATATTAGTTATATTTTCCCAAAACATGATAATTCTTTGCATGGCAAGGATGTGAACCTTGTGGTATTTCTGTTTATTCTGCATCTCCAACTTGCAGACATTATAACACATACATTCAGTGCCCTCATTTCAGCATCCTGAACCATGTGCATGAATAATTTTCACTTAGGCAAATAAAAAAGCTGAATAAATCTTAATTTACTAAAATTAAACTAATGAACTTTACTTTGAGCAAAACCAAAGTTGTGTAAACTTGTTTTACCTGTTCTACATGAAGGTTAAATGGTACAGGGAAGTCTTTATTACCTCAGCCAAAGCACATATAACATTTTCCCTGTCCTACATTTTAAGGTATGACATGTACGATTAATACTGGCTGTAAGGGGACAAACAGCAGACCTCATCACATGAAGGGATAAGGTGCCCCCCCTCCCCCAATGAAATGCTTACCTTTGAATGGTTGTTTTCATGCAAAGCACAGTTTGGCAACTTGTTTTGTTAAACCAAGACTCTGACAAATGTGTTTTGGTATACTGTGGAGTATTCATATTCTACTCGAATCCTTACTACATGCCTTGTGGCAGTTGAAGCCAGTGCTAAACTTAAGGGGAGAATTTCATACCTACCCTCTTGTAGCTATGAAGGGTCACCACTTCCACAGTGATTAAATGTTCTATTGTATTCAGCATTCCTTCCTGTTCATGAGTCAGAGGATGGTGGATGACTGATATGAAGCAGTCATTTTGAAAATATAATTTAAAGGTCAGTCACTGAAACTGCACCTTAGTGGGGAAGATAACGAGGCTGTGATTACAAGTAGATTTTCTGGGCTGCAGAAACACATCGGGGGATGAACAGTATTATATGGGTGGCACTAAACCCACCAAATGTAGGAACATATAAAAATCAAAGAACAATCTGGTGTAGAAATAAATAGTTGAACAAAGGCTAAACAGCTTGCCAGGGCACTGAGTCAGGAGCATGCCTTTCTTTCCATTCTTCCTATATATATATATATATATATATATATATATATATATATATATATATATATATATAAGTATGAATTATATGAAGTATAATTCATGGCCACTGGTTATATAAGTATGAATTATATGAAGTATAATTCATGGCCACTGCTACATTATTTTTTTCATTATAACTCTCATCCCTAAAAGACTGTTAGTAAAGAAATTGGGAAAATCATCCAGCAGCTTCTACTCTTGATTTGGATTTTTCTGAAATAAAATGTGATGAAGAAGCCCTCATGTACAGGGGTGGAGCAAAGAAAGACTTATTACAGCTCTGGGATATGATTCTTTCATTAGGAATTGGTGGTGGTTCATGCCTGTTCCAGAACTAATAAATTGAAGCAGGGACAAAGTGTTGAAAATCCAGGAAGATGAGCTTCTTGTCATCCTAACTGTCTGGCTACATCTGGCTGTTCCTTGAATTATTCTGCAGTTGTCTGGGAGGGAGTTGCCATTTATTTGACCATAAAGAGTGGTATGGAAAACTGATTTCAAGATGACTATGTATGTAGTTGTAGTTCTGTGTGGTGGAAAGGTATTTATCTATTAATGGGGACTCTGGTCTGTTGAACCTGTTCTGATTTGTCATTTTTCTTTATATACTTGTATAAAAAGAAATACCCCTCTTTGTCATATTCCCAATGTGTGTACCTTATTTTGTATTTTTGGGCCTGCTCTGCCAAACTGAATATTGTGAACTGCACTGATTTTTGCCACCTACAGATACCACAGATAGCTGACTAACGACATTTGAAAATTATATTTTGTATACAGAACAGCACAGATTTATTTATTTACTTGTTTATTTATTTATTTTACATTTGGTTACCGGGAAAGTCCAACTGGACACAAGTCCTTTTTCAGCGGAGGCCCGGGGAGAAATACTCCACATGGTGTTGCTAACTGTCTAGTCCTTGCCTTTTATATCTTGTGTAATTGACACACTTGACCTGCTCTGTAGCTTTTCACAGATTTTTGCAGCGACTGCCAGACATTACTACATTGTATGGCTCAATGAATAGCTACTGACCCAGTGTCTCTGAATTATGATTTTATGTTAGCATTAACATTAAACGAACATGGAGAAACAGCCAACCACATGTGAATGGTTACTTTGAAACTGGATGAGAGCTAGAAAAGAAGAAATAATATAAAAATATTTGTGTTGGAGCATGGTAAAACATGAATTAGCAGAGGTGTAACTTTCTGATCTCCCTGTACAAACAGACCTGCGTAAATAAAAACTAAAATCAAATAAACTGTAAATGTCAGTAGGAGATTAGAGGCTTAATGCCTTATGGAAGAACCTGTTGACTTTCATTTTATTGGAAATTAACATGCATGCACAAACAAGTTAGATGAGGTTACCAGACAGGTTACAAACAAAACCTGCACTGTAAAATTAGTTATTCTTTAACTAGAAATGGAATATGCAAGTCACAACATTCTATGAGAAGGCTTTTTATGTCTTTCTGTGTTATTCATTGCTACATATACACTCATGTTTGCTGAATGTAATGATTTACATTTTGCTTTCCTTCAGAACTGGTCATTCTTTATAAACAGGCATCTCAAAACAAAGCAGAGTAATGTCTCATTATCAAGATCTCATTAGCCACCTTAAGCAGCAAGTCAAAAGAAATACCCCTCTTTGTCATATTCCCAATGTGTGTACCTTATTTTGTATTTTTGGGCCTGCTCTGCCAAACTGAATATTGTTGGGAGGGTGGGTGGCTGGCTAATGCTTGCCTTACAACAAAGGTGCAGTGAGAGTTTTGAGGGATAAACTGGCTACTGGCTAAATGGCTTTCAAAGGCAGCAGCTTTAGTAATAAACTATAAACTATAAATGCTCATGTTCCAAAAGGGGTCGCATCACTTAACGATCTCACCCCTATCCATCCTCTAGCACTGCACTCTTCAGTATTTTAAGAGAGTCATAGGTTTCATAAGGTTATAGGTTTATACTAGTCTAATGACCACTAGGGTCTTTATAAGCCTAGCTGTGCAACATAACCCAGGTTACCCCGAGTACCTTGGGTGTCTATTTGGTGGGGTATGCTAGCAGGTAGCTAAGGGTTGTGTGTGTGTGGCGGACCTGGCGGTATGTTAGTTGGGGTTTATTTTACTTACTGCTGACTCAGTCCATCAGAGACACAAGGACAGACAAGGGGTACATCTGGTATTTTCCATCCAGTGATCAAGGATTCATTTGAATGGGGACAGGGATGAAGTCTGCTTCACATGGATAGGGAGTCTATCCCAAAGCGTGAGGATCCTGTGAGACACATATTGGTCTCTCCAGCATGTTCTAGTTACATTGAAAGCAAAGTTCGCATACTTGGATCTAATGTTTCTGGTGCTTTGTTTTGCAGATGTGCAAGAGCTCCATCAGAGACGGATCTGAGAATACCTTATATAACAGGCATAGATTGCCTCTCAGTAACCTATATGAAACTCAGTACAGAAATAGAGCCTTAAAGTGATCTGTGCTGGATAGGGTATTCATAGACTGTATTCTCCTGGTGGGGAACTTTTGTGGATGTTCCAGCTATTGCAAGTGTCTGGATAGGTACATGCCAAAGGGGGCATTGTACTTAGTGATGGGTCTGATAAGGGCTGACTAGAGTGGTGCTATAACTTCCCTGGACCTGGATGCCATGCCCTTGCTTATGAGTTGGACGATGTATAATGATTTACTTACTATCTTGGCAATGTGATAGCTGAAGGCCAGATTATTCTCTACATATGTTTCCAGATCCCTAACTACTAGGTCCATTTCAGGGGTGTTTATTCCATGGAGTAGTAAACTTGAGTGGAGAATTTCCTTAAGGGCACTATAGGGGTGTGTGCAATGCTCTGCCATGTTGGTCAATACTAGGTCCAGTATGTTACATCCCCTGGTTGGAGCATGCACTATCTGCTCCTGGGTGTTTGTGTGGATAAAGTCCAGGAAACTTTCTGCCTGTGGGTCAGAAGCACTGCAAATATCCCCGTTTATAGAGGGGTAGTTTAAGTCACCCATGAGTAGGTTATTTGGTTAGATTGTGAGCACTCCTAGAAGGTCTAGGCATGAGTTGTGAGATTCCTGAGTCATACACGGTAACCTTTAGCTGGCTAGGATATGGTAAGGGACCTTGTCTAGGATGACTTGGATGTGGATGAACTCCAGGGTTTCATCTTGTTTTACCAACCTGGTGATGTATTTGTTGCTAAGGTAGGCTGAGACACCCCCACCATTACTACCTGTTTGTGCTGCTGGTGTTGGTCTAAATGTGTGCAAGGCACTGTAGCCTTGCTCTGACAGAGTCCTTTCTGTGACTTTAGACCAAGTCTCGGTGACAACACAGATTTATAAATTCCCCAGTGTGAGGAGAACTTGTAGGGTGCGGAGATTCTTGTTAAACTCCTAGTCCTAGCATTGAGCCGGTTGCTTTGAGTTTTTTTTTTTCCCTATGTTTGTAGTTTTGTCATTGCCTAAAAAATGCTCTAAGGGGATAAATAACATTTTGGTCAATATCTGAAAGCCCGGGAGGGGGAGCAGGTGCAGACCATCCTTGGCAAAGCAATGCGGCCTGTTAACCATGTCATCCCATGCTGATAGATACTTGATCCTCCTGGAGTGACACCAGTAACTAAGCCAATTATTAAATCAATCATTTTCTGTTCATACTGTGGCATCATCCTTGAAGAAGGCAAAGTGATGCTCAGTGCAGGGCACATACCTGTTTGAAATGCATATTCAGAGAGATCCATAATCTCTCTTTTCATACAGTCCAATGAGGTATGTCTCTGGTCCTACACCTACATGGACTAGGACTGAATAATATTGGTACCTGTAGTGCAGTGACTTGAATGCAAGGGGGATATTGCAGATCCTTGCTCCAGACAGGCAACTATCTGTTATCCTCTCCTTGTCCAGGTTGGTGAGAGGACTATCTGTGTGCCATATAATAGAATCCCCTGTGATAAGAGTATTAAGTATAGTGTTTGCTTGCCTTATGTGCTCTGTTCTTGGGGGACCACTGGGTGTAGATTTATGTGTGGTGTTTGGTGTCACTTTTCGTGTGTGTGCTTTAGTGATTGCTGGGGATAGGTGCTGCCATTTGACAGCTTAGAAAGTCTTTAAGGTTTGGATTATTGTCTTTTAAGTTGCTCAGCATAAGAAGATCTATGTGTGTGGTTAGCTATATGTGTGAAGGATGTAGAGTGTGTGTGTGTGTGTGTGTTCTTGACCACTATATTTGTAAGCGAGATTTTGGCTACCTGAAAAACTGACCTAACATGTACTTATAAATTCTTATACATGGGCTCCTGTACTCATGGAATCTGTCCTCACATCTGTGGTCTGTAGTCACCAAACATCAGCCTTTTTTGTTGATTATTACTAAACCTTTTGATTTGCTCAACCATAATCTTATTAATCATTGTCTTCATTTCTTTTGGCTCTTCTGCAGTAAATTGAGTCAACCTTTATCTTTCGGACTAGTTCTTTGTTGTCAGCATGACAATAGGAGGTTCTGCCAATATATATTTAGTATTTTCTTGTTCTTTTATTATTTATTATTAAATACATTTAAAACTTTTATTGTGGCTGGTCCTTGTAGAAAGTACTTAACGTTTGAGAGCACTTATATTTATTTGGCGACACTGTATGGGTCACTCCAGAAGGCCTAGCCACCTTGGTCAGCTACTACCATTTATATTAGTATTAATATTACACATTATAATTGGACACCCTTTGTTGAGGGTCTTAGAGTAGCTGATTGTGGAGTGTCTGGTGGCAGTAATAACTTTCTTATACTCTGGGCAGCCTTTCCCAGGTATGTGTGGGTGAAAAATCAATGTGTGTGTGTGTGTGTGTGTGTGTGTGTGTGTGTGTGTGTGTGTGTGTGTGTGTGTGTGTGTGTGTGTGTGTGTGTGTGTGTGTCAGCTACTTGGGACAGGGACATGAAGCACTGGGTTGGACGATATAGCATGATTTACTTACTATCTTGGCTTGGACAATCAGCTGAGGACCTAACCGTAGACCAGTGGGGAGTCTTATTGGGGAAGTGGAGTGAGACAGATATAAAGAAATCCAGACCCTGGGCTGTGTGTGTTCTCTGTGTGCTCTTAAGGGAAATTGTGCTTGATGCAGAGAGGTCTGCTTCTGGAAATACTGAGTGTATCCATTTGTATTCCAAGTGCACATCCCTCTCCAGTGTCAATGGTGAGGATTCAGGCTCCTTGATTAATGGCCCATCATGGGGACATCAATATTGGCTGGCAGTGGTGGGACCATCATATATCACATATTGGTTGGCAGTGGTGGGATCATCACTCGTGACAGTCAGAATTACACTGTCTTCCAAAATGTCTATTCTTATTGGAGTACCACAGGGGTTTATACTTGGTACACGTCTATCTTCAAATTGTTCCACTCAGACCTACTTTAGTCCAGCTGTATCCGTTACACTAACACTCTAATCATCTTCACATTTTCTAAGTCCGTTGCTTTATTATGAACTGAGTTGATCAGTTATCTGAAAGATCTCACTCATTGTCTGAGGTAGAGGGAGATGTCCCTTATTTGGAACAAAACTGCAGTAATCATCTTTGGAACTAATATTAGACTGTGTTTTTATCTACTTCCTTTCCCCTTTCCATGCTTGTTAAAACAAGTGTAAATCTCCACATACAGAATTTTGGGAATCAATGTTTTATGCCATTAGCATTGTGAAGGAGAAAATCACCAGCTGTTTCTCCTGCTCGTAGAAAATCTCTCTGTTCCTTACCCCTCAAGCTCATGAGGCAATCAGAAATGATAACATTCTTCTCTGTAATTAACACAGAACCCTCCAATGTCATGGCCTTATGCCCAAAATATCAGATGTACCAATGCTTTGCCGTCATATATGTAAGTTCATTTTGCTAATACCTAAATGGGCATATCACCATAGAACCCTCTTCCATGTTAACTTGCTTTCTAATATGAAAAGGACACTCGCTGAGCTTCTGTTCTACCATAGGTGCTTGCCTGATAGTAGTTTGTGACACATTAGCTTGCTGACAATTGCTTGGAAAAGTAAGTGCTACTTCATAGACCTCCCAGCACCCAAGCATACAAATAACTCTATAATTTTACCAGAGTCCAAACTCTTTACCCTAAAACTCCTATCCAGTTTCCAGACTGAGGTATGACTCCCTTATTCTAAAAATCCACACCCCTCCCTAATCTTAAGGTCCCCGGTCACTCCCTAAACCTAAAACTCCATCCCCACAAACTTAAATTCCCTGATTACTTAACCATAAAATTCTCCTCACGCCCTAAACCTAAAATTTCCTTTCCTTTCCATAACTCTAAAATCCTGCTCACCCCCCCCCCCACAGGTGCTGCATTTACCTCATTTGAACTTGAATACTATGTTCAGGTAAGGTGCAGCACCTGCTTGAAAAGAACTCATATTTTAATTTGAGCACAAACGGCAGCATATGCAAGCTTCAAGGCAGTCGAATACCTGGCTTTGAGACAGTGGTTTTTGATCATATTTTAATTTGAGCACAAACGGCAGCATATGCAAGCTTCAAGGCAGTCGAGTACCTGGCTTTGAGACAGTGGTTTTTGATCATATTTTAATTTGAGCACAAACGGCAGCATATGCAAGCTTCAAGACAGTCGAGTACCTGGCTTTGAGACAGTGGTTTTTGATCATATTTTAATTTGAGCACAAACGGCAGCATATGCAAGCTTCAAGGCAGTCGAGTACCTGGCTTTGAGACAGTGGTTTTTGATCATATTTTAATTTGAGCACAAACAGCTGCATATGCAAGCTTCAAGGCAGTCGAGTACCTGGCGTTGAGACAGTGGTTTTTGATCATATTTTAATTTGAGCACAAACGGCAGCTTATGCAAGCTTCAAGGCAGTCGAGTACCTGGCTTTGAGACAGTGGTTTTTGATCATATTTCAATTTGAGCACAAACAGCAGCATATGCAAGCTTCAAGACAGTCGAGTACCTGGCTTTGAGACAGTGGTTTTTGATCATATTTTAATTTGAGCACAAACGGCAGCATATGCAAGCTTCAAGACAGTCGAGTACCTGGCTTTGAGACAGTGGTTTTTGATCATATTTTAATTTGAGCACAAACGGCAGCATATGCAAGCTTCAAGACAGTCGAGTACCTGGCTTTGAGACAGTGTTTTTTTTTCATATTTTAATTTGAGCACAAACGGCAGCATATGCAAGCTTCAAGACAGTCGAGTACCTGGCTTTGAGACAGTGGTTTTTGATCATATTTTAATTTGAGCACAAACAGCAGCATATGCAAGCTTCAAGGCAGTCGAGTACCTGGCTTTGAGACAGTGGTTTTTGATCATATTTTAATTTGAGCACAAACGGCAGCATATGCAAGCTTCAAGACAGTCGAGTACCTGGCTTTGAGACAGTGGTTTTTGATCATATTTTAATTTGAGCACAAACGGCAGCATATGCAAGCTTCAAGACAGTCGAGTACCTGGCTTTGAGACAGTGGTTTTTGATCATATTTTAATTTGAGCACAAACGGCAGCATATGCAAGCTTCAAGGCAGTCGAGTACCTGGCTTTGAGACAGTGGTTTTTGATCATATTTTAATTTGAGCACAAACGGCAGCATATGCAAGCTTCAAGACAGTCGAGTACCTGGCTTTGAGACAGTGGTTTTTGATCATATTTTAATTTGAGCACAAACAGCTGCATATGCAAGCTTCAAGACAGTCGAGTACCTGGCTTTGAGACAGTGGTTTTTGATCATATTTCAATTTGAGCACAAACGGCAGCATATGCAAGCTTCAAGACAGTCGAGTACCTGGCTTTGAGACAGTGGTTTTTGATCATATTTTAATTTGAGCACAAACAGCAGCATATGCAAGCTTCAAGGCAGTCGAGTACCTGGCTTTGAGACAGTGGTTTTTGATCATATTTTAATTTGAGCACAAACGGCAGCATATGCAAGCTTCAAGACAGTCGAGTACCTGGCTTTGAGACAGTGGTTTTTGATCATATTTTAATTTGAGCACAAACGGCAGCATATGCAAGCTTCAAGGCAGTCGAATACCTGGCTTTGAGACAGTGGTTTTTGATCATATTTTAATTTGAGCACAAACGGCAGCTTATGCAAGCTTCAAAACAGTCGAGTACCTGGCTTTGAGACAGTGGTTTTTGATCATATTTTAATTTGAGCACAAATGGCAGCATATGCAAGCTTCAAGACAGTTGAGTACCTGGCTTTGAGACAGTGGTTTTTGATCATATTTTAATTTGAGCACAAATGGCAGCATATGCAAGCTTCAAGACATTCGAGTACCTGGCTTTGAGACAGTGGTTTTTGATCATATTTTAATTTGAGCACAAACGGCAGCATATGCAAGCTTCAAGACAGTCAAGTACCTGGCTTTGAGACTGTGGTTTTTGATCATTTGGGACTTGAGCACTTCTAGTAGACCCTTCCTCTTAGTATAACATGCAAAATCATCACACACTGATCACCTCTCTTCAGCTTGCTTTCAAGCTTCTTGCGAGAGCAGTGGTTTCTTAGTCCACAAACAGTGCATCCCACAGTGTATTTCCATATTTATTTAATTACTTAAAAAAATAAAAATGCCTTATTAATGAAACTGTATTGATAAAGGAGTGTTTGCATATTGTGTATGGGTTGGTATGCTGCTACTATTTCTGTACAAGTGTTCATAGAACTTTAATTTTGCTCTCCAGATGACTCCTCTTGCACTTAGCCTTATCTAGCTCCAGACATGAGTGATGTTATATCTAGAGAGTTGCTAGGTGATTTTTTTCCATACAGCACAGTAATATTTTATACTTAGGATTGTCATGGGTGTTATAATCTAATTTTGTGGAAATGTGAGTACTAGCCTGCAAGTGGGAAAGCCGACTGCATGTTGTATGCAAGTAAAAAAAAAGTGCTTTTGACAGATTTCTGAACTGTAAAGTTTACAGTATAAAAATAAATTTGCAATTTAATATTTTGGACAAAGATTATGTGCTTTATTTCCCTGTTCAGACTTAATCATTAATATCTGGCTACAGCTAAGAATGTGGAAAGTAGCATTATGTTGCAGTGGTGGCAAGTAAATTAAAATAAATTAATAATGAGGAAACTTCTCTGTGTGGAATATCTAAGATTCCCTAGAGATCAGGCACCTAATAAAAACTGTGATACTGTGAATATCCCACCTAATAACAGGTGTTAGAAATGCTTGCTTTCAAAACTTTTCAAAGTATAAATCCACCAAGGAAAGTAAGGAAGCACAAGCTAGTTCAAGTCGAATCTTCTTTATTAAAAGCACACAAACAAGCAATCCAAATAGTAGTTTAAAACACAGAATGAAGTGTAGGAATTCACCATTCCATTTATATACCTTTTTAAAAGCATGGGTAGCTGAGTTGTAAAAGACAATTAACATGTCTACTTGCTAAATACCACTTCCTCCATACACCAGTGTAATAGGTTCATAGGTTCATAGGTTCATACTAGGCTATCTGCCCGAGGGCATTTATAAGCCTAGCCCATAGTTTTGTGGCTTACACCACCCCTTTAGTTTGGAGAAACTATGCCCATTATTTTGCTGTGCCTCTGTCGAGCAGTGACACTGAGGTAACCCCTGGGGTGTATCTGCGATCTCCCATCCATTGGTCAAGATTCCTCTTGAACAAGGCCAGCGAGGTGCTCTGCCTCACATAAACCGGGATTTTGTTCCACAGCATAGGGAGTCTTTGGGTGATGAATCTATCCCTCCAGCACGTCCTATTAATAACCGTGTCGAGGTTTAAGTCTCCCACCCTTGTGGCTCTGAGGGATCTAGATTTTTTGAGATGAAGCATGTTCATCAAATCTGGGTTTGACATGGCCTTGTATGTCAGGCATAGGTCACCTCTGAGCAAGCGGTAAGCAACTGAATATAACTGGAGTTCTTTCAGTCGGGCAGCATAAGACAGATTTTTGAGACCCTTTATCCTTTTGGTGAGGAACTTTTGTGGCCTCTCCAGCTGCTGCAAGTGTCGGGTCAGATACATTCCGAATGGGGCATTGTACTCGATCATTGGTCTGATGAGTGATGAGTATAGGGAGACTATGACTTCCCTTGATCTAGATGTGAATCCCTTCATGATAAGGTGGGCAATGTAGAAGGTCTTCCTAACTAATTTAGCAATATGAGTGTCGAATGAAAGGCTACTGTCAACCTGGGTTCCCAGGTCCCTAATAACTTCTTCTATGTTCAGGGGATTGCCATCTATATGGTAGCCCTTATTTTTCCCGAAGGGTATGACTATGCATTTCTTGGCATTTAACTTTAGGCCATGGCTCTGGTACCAGTTATCCGTTTCTGTGAGACCCTTCTGAAGGATATCTGTGTTGGATGTGTTTTCAACTGTTTGCAGTCATCTGCAAACTTTGTCCCTCCTGTGTTTGCTTGTACTTCAGAAAAGTAGATGCCAAACAAGAGTGGGCCCAGGACTGAGCCCTGTGGGACACCACTTGTGACAGGCTTTGAGTCTGACATGGCGCCAGCAACTCTGACCCTGTGGGTTCTGTCACTCAGCCAGTTTGCAACCCATCTTGTAATGCATGGGTTTACATTTAAGTTGATGAGTTTTTCAATGATACCGTATTGTATCAAAAGCCTTCGCCAGGTCTAGGTAGGCTGTATGGACTGCCTTTCCTCGTCAATGGCCTTGGTGACTGTTTAAAAGTCAACCAAGTTTAAAAGGCATGATCTGCCTTTGACAAAGCCAAACTGGGTTGGATCCAAAGTCTGCAAGTTCCTATGTCTTTATTTATGAGATCCATTATGATCCTCTCCATGGCTTTGCAGATAAGGCTTGTCAAGCTAATGGGATGGTAATTTGTGGGACCACAGTGGTGAGACTAAGATTAAACAGCTGTCCTAGCTGTGGGTTTAATTCCTCATTGAGTTCATGGAGCACACAACCGGGGACACCATCAGGTCCCATGGATGCTGTGTTCTTTGCCTTGGAGAGAGCAGTTCTCACCTGGGCGTTAGAGATGTTTGGGGGCTACAATCATTTGGTATAGATATCTCTCCTTTGGGGAGAAGTTTGCACTGAACCTGTCAGCCAGTATGTTGGCAATGTCTGTAGGATCAGTAATCTTCACATCATTTTGAACTAATTCTGAGCATATCTGGGAGTTTCCTCCTAGGTTTCTGACATAGCTAAAGACTGCCTTATGGTTGTCTTTAGAGTCTTTTTCTCAAAATTAGCTTTGGATGATTTTATGAGAGCTCTTAGCTTTTACTTATAGTGATCAGCGGTGTCTTACCTTTTAAGGATTTTGCTCTATCTTGTAGTAGCTTTCTCCTTTTGTTGTAGAGTTTGTTTATGGCTGGGGTCCACCAGACTGGACGCTTGCCTTTGGTACAAAGAGTCTTTGTTTTGCTTGGGATTGCCTGATCCATGCAGCCCTGCAGGTGCTGGTAGAAGGCATTTGTAAGTGATTCAGCGGTTTGAGTAATGTTAACCGCCAGCTCAGGGGCCTTAAAGGAGACCACACTAGTCTTTAGAAGTGTGAAGTCGGCTTTCGAGAAGTTCTTTACTGTGGTCTTTTTCATTTCGGATAAGGACCTCCAGCGAGATTAGTTTGTGATCAGATCTCACCAGTGAGGGGTATACTTCCGGCGTTGAACATTGTGCTCCCATGTTCGTGATGATGAGATCAAGTATGTTTTCTCCTCTTGTGGGGATGGTGACTAGTTGTTCCATGGCATTTGAGTTTATGAATTCCAGGAACTTTTGGGCTAGAGTGTTTGGGCTTGAGTAGTGTTCCCAGTCTATATTAGGGTAGTTGAAGTCACCTAGTATGATGGTGTTTGGAGATACATTTATCCTCCAGTGTTTTCAGGAAGGCCATATGAGGTTCCTGAGTTTGCGTGGCCTGTAACATGCTACAAATTGCAGAGCAATCTTGCCTATGGTTAATTGCACCTGGATGGTTTCCGATGCATCAATCTTGAGGTGTGGGTGTCCTTGATGAATATGGATACCCCTCCTCCTTTCTTGGTATTGTCCGGGTTTTGGGGCGGAGCATGATATGAGGTAAAACCTGATAGTGCTGGGGTGCTCTCAGGAGCCTTGAACCAGGTTTCTGTCACAGCACAGACATCGATGTTCTCCATACTGAGAAGGGCCTCCGTGCATCTTGAGGTTGAGACTTCTGGCATTGAGCAGCATTACACTTAGTTTTTTCTTTGTTTTGTTCTAGGGTGGTAGGTTTAGAATTTGAGCCTTGCCTAAAAAGGCACTATGGGGTGGCAAGAGCCTTTGCCAAAATCCGGAATCCCAGGGTGACAAGTGCAAGCCGTCCATCAGCGTGGCTTGTCCAGCATGTCATCCCAGGCAGACAGACATTGGATCCCCTTTGAATGACACCAGAGTTTAAGCCAATTGTTAAAGCTGATCATCTTATCTCTGTATTGTGGCATCATTCTTGGTGAAGGTAGGATACTGCTCAAGGTCAGGGTCATACCTGCTTGGGCTACATAATCAGAGAGCTCCTCTATGTCTCTTTTCATGTAGTCCAAGGAGGTACGTCTCAGGTCGTTAACACCAGCGTGGACAATGATTGAGTCGTACTTGTACCTGCTGTTGAGAGACCTGAGTGCATGTGTTATGTGGCGGATTCTAGCACCCGACAGGCAGCTTACTATTCGACACAGTGTTACTTTACTTTACTCTGTGATTCCAGGATATGTTAAACTAAACTAAACTAACTAAAAGTTAAACTAAAAATTATACATTTATTATTGGTAAAACTTCCTGAAAACATTTCATTGTAGTATAAAAAAAAATGTCAAAATTTGCAGTAGTTTGACAGCAGCTTTATAATTCAGTGTTTGATATCTCAGCATGTAATAGGGGTCTATATTATTTCTTCGACAGCTTAGGTTGTCGAATGCTGAATGATCGAAACCTAAGCTTCGAAGTTTCAAAATTGCGAATGGCCATATATGCAAATTCTTTCATCGGGAAAGAATTCCCTTGGCCGTTATCGGGGATTTGCCCTTTCCCCAATGTAGAGCGATCTCGGTCTTGGTATATTTAGTTGGGGGGTGTAGGGGGTGAAGCCCCCCATTATATTTAGGTTGAAAAGTTAATTTTATTTCCGGACGGCCTAGCGAATTCTTTCCCGAGGAAAGAATTTGTGTATATGGCTGTTCACGATTTTGAAACTTCGACGCTTAGGTGTTGATCATTAAGCATTCGACAACCTAAGCTGTCAAAGAACTGTAATAGACATTTTTTTTTTTGGATAGTTTTCTAATCAATGTATGAAATCTCGATGCCTTACATTTGCTCTAAGGTGTTGGTGATGATGTCATAAAAGACTGAACAGTCACATCTGGTAATTAGTCTTTATGAGGTATACCAGAATTGTTAGTTCTTCCTTTTGAGTTGCATGCTGGCAAAGTGTCATGATCAGGATAGTTGAACAATCAGATTTCTCACTTGTGACACTTCATGGTTTCAGACTGTCCCTACTGTCCCTTATAGTTAGTTAATCATTTACATCAATATTTTTGAGATGAAAACACTCCAGTTCTGTTGAATTGTTTATTATAACATCTCAAAGTCGGGCATTTTTTTAGTCTTGAGGTGTAGAAATTCATTATGTTTGAATGACTACTTACAACAGTTTCCTGTAATTCCAAGTGTTTCTTAGTTGGATTTTGGATTTAACAATCTATGCAGAAGTCTGTATATCTGTTAACTGATCTGTTTTGATAGTACTTCAGCTTTTGTAGTTTTCTAATAAATATATGACACATATAGCATTTTCTTTGGCCATACCTGTCAACCTGCAGACATTGAAAATAGGAACAAATCCCTTGAAAAATGTGAACATCCAGCTAAAAAAAAATCTGAACATCTAATTAGCATAAAATCTGAGTACCAAACAGCACATAACTCTTCCCACTTCCGGTATCAATGTGTAATACTACTCAGAAACATTTAAAAAAACAGAGTGACAAAAATGACAAATAAATATAAACACAATGTCAGTGTAAATTGTAAAGAGTTTCTGAACCATATCACAAAAACATCATTCTTTAAGTTATTGTTGTCACTAGTCATGTTGTATGTTGTCCTGTGTACCAGACAACTTCAAACATCACATACGATGAGGGCGATTCAGAAAATTGCATGAAGGGATAAATCAAGTTTGTAAGTAGTGATACACCTTCAGAACTAGGGACATTCTGTGCAGGAGTAAATTGGACCTGTAAATAAGATTGTGTCTCTAAAACAGGGACAGTTGAGAGGTCCGTCTCTGACTGAAGAAGAACAGAAGATGTCAGTAACTTTCATTCACTTCCCATTAGCTTTTATGAAGATAAAAGTCCTACACATTGTAGTAGAATATTTATTAACTCAAGGAGAGTAAGACAACAGTCTTGTTTACAGTTGGCAACATATTTTTTCATAATATTTTCAGCGGATGGAAAACTCACACTACCCGATTATTAGCTATATTCACGATAAAGCATTGTTAAAGCTGTCTTAATTTCTTGCAAGTGGCCTGCTTTTAAATGCTATCCCAAGAGACATTTCTTGACTATTTCAACATGGATGGAGCTTGACTTCTCACATGAGAATCAAATGACTAAAGCAGATTTACCAGATCAATCAGCAATATTTTATTAGCTCACCATTTACTGAAAAATTAATTTTGAAAATGTTAACGCAAAAAACATATAAAAACAAACAAAAAAATCATTTTCCCAGGCAAGAAAGCCCCCCCCCAGCCAAAAAAAAAATGTGCCAAATCTATGGTCACACTACAGTGGGTAAAAGGGGAAAACCTTGAAAAGTGCAGCACCAGCTTGCACAATACAATACTGTACAATACAGCAGACTGCAGTAAAACTCATTGCAACATAAAACTTCCTGACAGAAAATAGTCATCCAAACAAGCAGCTATGACACTTACATTAGCAGTGTAAAGCATGTGCAGTACATTATATTTAACGGGTCTTTCATAGACTATAACACACATTTTATTTAGTTGTTCATTTTTTCTTTGCTCTTTAGCAGTAGACAAAAAAACACTGCTCCAAAATCCCCCAGATTTGTCTTTGTCTCTTTATTCTTGCTCTTTATAGCTACAGTAAACTAGTAGTGCATGGTCACTGTGCTGATGTTGTGTGTTGAGGTACCCTATTAGAAGACCGAAGACGCATTCTTTCAAATGTGTCTTGGTTGAACTCAAAAGCCTGAAACGGCAAAATATCAAAGTGGCTTTTAAGTGAATTCTTTCCCTGGGAAAGAATTTGCTTGGCTGCTTCGTTACTTTGCCGTTTTCAGCACTGCAGTGCGGTCTCAGAGTTGGTATATTTAAGTAGGGGGGGTATGGGGAGCAAAGCCCCCCACTTAATGCAATGTTTAAAGTGTTTTATTTATTTATTTATTTTTTGTTGGAACAGCGATTTTTTTCCCCTAGGAAAAAAATCTCTGTTCTGACAGTTTGAAATTGTAAGCTTTCGCTTACATAGGGTCGATTAATCACCGTTCGCTTTTTTTAAGCATTCAGTGATCTAATATAGGCCATGTGTTCATGGTACCTTAACCTAGGCATCAACAATACTGTCTGCACTAGTTAGAACCTTGTCCAAAATTCAATCCTTTTCATTACAGTCCTATACCAGTTGGATAAACCTGACATATTCCATGATTTCAGTCAACCTCTGCTCTGTCTCTTGCTTTGGAGCTCAGTACCTTCATCTGCACCTGACAGATTCAGATCTCTCTTAAACTCTATTATTGCCACCACACACTATTCTTTCCTTTCATCATTCTATCTTGTTTTGTCTCGCATCACTCCCTTCTCTCTGATTTCTGAACAGTCAATATCCAGTCTCCCACATGTCCCACACCCTTGTCAGTAGTTGACGTTTGCTTGATTACAAAAATGTCATAGGTGTATACTAGGCCAGCAACCACTGGGGCCTTTATAAGCCAAGCTGTGCAACCCCAATGGGACACACAAATTTGATTTATGTAGGGGTAATTGATTGACTGCCTATGTCCATCAGTAACATATGTACCAGACCAGAGGTGAATTTCTGATTACCCATCCATTGGTCCAAGTTTCACTTAAGTAGGGTATGTTGGTGATCTTTGTTATTTAGGAAGATTGCTTTTAAGTGCCTCAGCATACGTTGGTCTATGTGTGTGTTGTGTGCTATGTGCAGTGGGTGTTCTGTGCATGGTTTCATCAATCTGATGTGTACTTATGAGAGAGTTTAGCCTCCAGTGCCACTATGCAAGTATACCTGTCATAAACTGTTTTTTTAAGGATTAAGTGGTTGTCAGTAAACATGAGACAATTGCTGCATTGTCTCAAGATGCTCATATACACCAAACTGGCTACAGAGAAGTTAGTTTCTTAGCCTCTTTGCTAGCCAACCAGTATTTCTTCCTAGCCTGGTCTGTTTTTTCTATCTTCCACTTTTTTCTGTGCTCCTCCTTTCTTGTGATGACTTCCAGAATTTCTACATTCCACCACCAGTTTTCCTTACGTACCTTATTTACATACCTGGTTCAGATGCATATTTCTTTAGTCCTCACACACGCTGTTTTGAGGCTCTGCCATTCTTCTTTATCTCCACCTATTTCCTGTTCTTCTTGGGATGCTAGAGCCCTAAGTAATTCCTTGAACTGTTGTGCTTTCTCTCCAGTCATCTTCCAGGTCATCAGCCTAGTCTGTGTGGACCTCAAAGCCTTCTCTGACCACTGCTGCTCAATGCATTTCTTGGCACTGAGTTTTAAGCTATGGCTTTGGCATCTAGTGTTTGTCGATGTTAGACCTTCCTGAAGGGTGTTCTTGTCTAGGTGACCCATTCTTGGTTTGTTCTTTCTTATCTTATATTATCTACCATAATATCTATTATGGTAGATAATATACAAAATCCATCTGGGGGAATAGCTGCAACATTTAATTCCTATGATGCCTTGTACTACAGATCAAGACTAAACAACCATGGTCCAAGTTATCATTATTTGATCCTTGGTTTTATTTTGCATCTTTCATTTTCACCTTCTGTCTATTGCCAGAACACTTATCTCTCACCTGCATTCCTGTCACTATCCCTCTCCACCCTTCATCTTCATTTGTAGGTCTGATCTTTAAGATGCACCTTTCCAAGCCTGCAAAAAGTACCAATGTCCCATGTAGGCTATGATGGAACTTGTCCATTGCAGGACAGTACAAGGAACAAAGTCAGAGATTTTAAAAATAAGCTTGAAAAGGTAGTTAAAAATTGTTGATAATGCAGAATTTTACAAACTAGACTTTACTTTTTTCCAGATAAACCTGAAGCAATGCTGTATATATTAAACTTCTGCATCCACAGTTTCCATCTTTTAGCCAAGTTACCTTGTAAGACCAACGATGCAGTGGAGTAAGTGGCAACATGGAAACTACAAATGATTTGCTGTTAAAAGGAAATGGTAGATAATGTGAAAAATCCAGGATTCTCAACTATATTTAAAAAACTGTGACCATTTCTCCTGAATGATTGTTAATTTTAGCAGTTTTTCCAATTTCTCAGTTTGGCAATTAATGGTGTGTTTGAGCTTACGGTAGTATTAAAAATTGTAGTTCTGTTTGAGCAGTGTTTTTTTATTTTGTAATTTTTCTGCTTGTTGTCTATGGGTAAATTAGTGTTAAAATTGCTCTTGATCGTCTAATAAATTTAATTGTATGGTTGTTGTTTTACTGTGCTGTATTTTAGAGCATTGATAATATTTGTTGTTGCTTCACTATGTGCTGTATTTTAGAGCATTGATAATATTTGTTGTTGTTTCACTATCTGCTGTATTTTACAACATGGATAATTGTTGTTGTTTCACTATGTGCTGTATTTTAGAGCATGGATAATATTTGTTGTTTCACTATGTGCTGTATTTCAGAGCATGGATAATATTTGTTGTTGTTTCGCTATGTGCTGTATTTTAGAGCATGGATAATATTTATTGTTGTTTCACTATGTGCTGTATTTTACAGCATGGATAATATTTGTTGTTGTTTCACTGTGTGCTGTATTTTAGAGCATGGATAAAATTTTTGTTGTTTCACTATGTGTTTTATTTTAGAGCATGTATAATATTTCACCTCATAGAAAGACTGCTGCTTACTGAACAGTGCAAACATCCATGAGAATGGTATGTTAGCAACCATTTTCTTCGATAACAAGGCAGAAACCAAAGAGCATGGCAACATATTAGGACATGCTAAAAAATAATATAAATGTAACATTCAATCACGTCTGAGACATTTTACATCAAAAGCTTGAAAATTCTGTTGTGCATCATATTTGCATTATTCATGATAGAGATGTTAATGTTTTACATATATGTTGTTCAGAGCAAATTAAATTAGAGGATATTGATGGTTTTGTTCTGTTACAGAAAGATATATATTTTAATTCTTAAATATCAGACTTCATGTTCATTTGCATTTCACACTGACCTTAACTGGAGGTATTGGACTATTTAATTATTTATATATTGAAGTATTTTATTAATTGTTTTTTTTTTTCAGGTTTTGTTAAAGTCTTTGAAGGTGGTGATACTGAAGCACTGAATTTAAAATAAAGTTCTATTCTAGTTCTTGAACATTGCAGTTTCTTCACACATTTCACACCCGTAATTAAAACTTTGCTGTTATACTTCCAGTAACTTTTATGAAACTCTTTTACATGCACATACACAAAAATACACATACAATATTTTCCAGAAGTAGGTAAATGATAACTCTCCAATATCAACACCATCTTCCCCATTTTGTGGTGTGTTACTGCTGGCCAGACTACAGTTAACCCTTAATATAAGGCAATCTTGTGAGCAGCAACAATTTGAACTGCATACACTCACAGCTGTATACCTGTTCAGCGTGCATTGCACAAGGTATGTAAAATACAATTCCTGAACAGACAGACGACATACAACAAACATTATTTATTAAAAGACAAAAAGTCAGTTGACTGTAAATGTTGTGTATAGTGCTGACAACAACCAAGAACAAAACAAAATACACCAGCATTCACTGATACTCCACCAAGATTGCTCCTTTAACAGAATAGCACTTTTGTTTATACACTTGTGATGAATTTCATCAGATAAAAACACAGCCCCTAAAGTGAATTTAAATGCCAATGTCATATAAGTTTATTATGTCATTTCTTCAGGATGGCTGCTATGAACAGAAAGTTTTTAGTTAGTTTTGATCACTTGAACAGGAGGCATTTAGTATTTAAATTCACTTTTGGGACATGGTAAGGGACTTGTTGACTGGATGTTGAACGTGAAGGATCTCATGGACATCATTATGCTTTACCAGCCTTGATGTGAGTCTTCTATGGATGAGGATTGAGACCCCCCTCCACCTTTCTTTTCTTTATGTGCAATGGCTGATCTAAATGTATAGAAGTTGTTACAGCCCTGCACAGCTGGAGTGTTCCCCTCCGATTTTAAACCACATCTTTGGTCATTATACATACTGTATGCCTATGCCCTCAAGGGTGAGGAGGACTTGCAGAATGTGGAGTTTTTTATTAAGCACTTTGCACTGATAAGTAGTGCCTTTATGTTTTCATTAGCTTGCATTGCTTTGTAGAAGTTTGATCCATTTGCCATTGCCTAAAAAGGTGCAAAGGGGTTGGGTAATGTTTTAGCATATATACAAAATCCTAGAGGGGAGAGGTGTTTATAGTGTTTTACTTATCTTCACAAGATAGCTTCTGGATATAAAATTGTGACCATACCTCTGAAGTGCACCTCATTACTGGGAGTATTGCTCCTTTTGAGTCTTAAAAATTCCATGTTCCTTATTGTTCTGCATTGAAAGAGTCTGTCAGGCATTCAGTGTTAAGAGTGTTTTTGACTGATATCCAAGCTAAATGATAATGAATCATATTAATTCATCAAAATAACTGTTTAGAAGTATAAAGTAACATGTTTTTGCCATGCTGTAAGTTTCCTTGTTGAAATTGTTAGAAAACTGTTAGTAAGTGTTCTTCACTTCACTCATTTGTTTTACATTATCAGAGGTTCTACATTCTGGAGATGGTCATCTGAGAGCTATACTGTTGGCAGTGACCAGCACTGATTACTACAGAATCTCTGCTTCCTGAAATATATCATGCAGGTTGGGAGGAATTCATTTCCAAAACAGTCTGATATTTGAGATGGAAGAAATTGTGAAACTTTCATGATGCATGGCATGGAAACAAATGGAAATAAAAAAAAAAGAAAGATATAAAGGATTTTTCAACTATATAGGTTAGTACTTGCCTAACTGTCCTTGTGGGCCATTTTAAGCCTAGCCAATTACCCCATGTGAGAATCAAACCTTGCACCCTGTCCCTGTAGGGTAAACACCTTAACCACTATGCCAACCTCCCAAATTAACACCTCTGCCAACTTTCGTACCTGGGCTCCTCTCACCTACAGCCCACTGCATTAATCCACTGTACCACATAGCTCTGATGGCACTAAACATCCATGTGATATAGAGAGAAAAATAATTATGAGGTATTAAAATTAATGCAAGAAAAATCCATTATTATAACATTTTCTTATTTATTTATTGACATTCAATTACGGGGACAATCCAAATGTATAGGAGCTGATTTTTATTTGAAGCCTGGAGAGAAAATCCCCAAAGTATTCCAAACATTTTAAGAACGATACTTTTACAGTCTTTAAAAATAATGCAAATAACAACTGCAATTTAAATAATTATACTAAATTAGGCATAATATGAAAACAGTGATTAAGAATAGATGCAAATTATATAGAAAGAAATTTTAGCCAGTTTACAGAGAAATTAAAGGTACATTAGTATAATGCAAACATGAATTGCAATATGAAATGAGAGAAAAGCATGCTTAGAGAAAAAGCCAAGGGAGAGAAAGTGACAGAATTAAGGAAGTGAGAGAAGAAGGCAGAGTAAGGAGATGTAGGGTATGAATAGGTATTTGTTCACATTTAGGAATACAGCTTATCCTGGGGTGGAGCAAGAACAGACGTAGCTTTTGGCTAGTTAGTCTTTCAGAATGGTTTCAAAGGATGGGAGGAAGGGTATTGACCTGATTGATAGAGAGAAGGGGTTCCAGGCCTTAGCAACATTATAAGAGTATAGACAATGCCCAGCAGATTTGATAGGTTTGTGGACAGACAGGAGCTTTTGGTCTTTGGATCATAATGACCAATTTTTTTGTGGTGAATGCATACGTATTATGTTGTAAGTGACATAGTCATTTTTTATTTTTTATTGTAATGAGGCCATTGCTAAAAAAGGTTATTTGTTCTGGTCCTCCTAGCAATTAAATTAATAGATACTATATAAATAAATTAAAATCCTAGAGAGGGAACATGAATGCTCATTTGTTTATTTTACTCAAGTGAATCAGAGGTTGGATCACGAGGGAAATGTGACCTTCTTCCATTTCAGTAAGGTCTTTAATCCTGTTCCATATAAAAATATTATAAGGTGATAGCCTAGGAGTGAGCCACGAGGTGAGAAGCTGAGCTACGGTTCAAGTGGCATATTACAGAATGTGCCAGTAAATGGAGTTTAGTCTGACAAAATAAATGCCGTCAGCACAGTGCCTCAGAAATCAATTCATTTTTCATAATATAGAGACTGCAACTGTATTAAATAAGTAGATGTGACATTCTACAGACAGCATAAATGTCAACAATTAAATGGATATGTCAGTTTTCTAGGAAAAAATTAAGGCAAGCACCATCTTATCTAATAATGATTTCTATTATGGCAATTAAGAGTCAATGCTAAAAGAGCAGAAATCTTTGCATGCAGCCTTGTTAAGATATTTCTTTTATTTAGACGTTTATCAGATAAGCCTAGGAGGTATAAGTGATTCTTTTTACATTGTTACAATGCAGCACTTTTTGGAGTTGAAATGTTTGTAACGAATGTGAACAAAACAAACTCCTAACTGCTTCAGTTCATGAACCTTAACAATAGTACATAACCTTAAACCTCTCTGCCAACTTCCATTGTATTATGGAGCTTATAGTTATGGGAATTATTAGCTGCTAAAATGATAAACTGATGAAGGGATATGATTTTTCAGATAACCTGAATAAGGTGAAACAATATGCCACAACATCTGATTCTTTAAACTGGCAAAAAATTATAGATCAATAACTTGTCTTCCAACGACGTATAGACTACACACTGGAATTGATGCCAACGGAGTCTATAGTAATTTAGAAGAAAACTCGATTATGGCAACAGAACAAAAGGGCAATAAAAGAAAGTCATATGGAACAATGGATCATTTGCTGTTAAATAAAATGATAGTAAAGAACTGTAAAAAGGGGAAAAATTTAAGTGTGGCATGGATTGACTACAAAAAAACACATTTGATATTATCCCACATTCATGGATAAAAGAGTGCTTAAAAATGTATAAGATACACCCTACACTGATCGATTACATTACAGTGACCATGAAACAGTGGCAAACCACTTTGCAGTTAAGCCATGATAAAGGACTAATTATTATTCCAGGGATAAAAATTCAAAGGGGGATATTCCAGGGTGACTCTGTCACCACAGCTATTCTGCCTTGTCCATAACCCATTAAGCTGTCTACTTATCAACTTAGGCCATGGCTATAATTTGGCTCCTTGAAAACAATAACGTGTAAAGACATCTCATCTTCTTTTTGTCAATGATGTGAAACTATATAGCTCATCAGATGAGGAACTGAAAGCACAGCTGCAAGTTGTCAAAACTTTTTCAGATGATATAAGAATGTCATTTGGTCTTGATAAATGTGCAAAAGCAACCTTTAAAGCAGGAAAACTGCAGCACCAAGAAAACATCAGTTTGGGACAAGAATGTGATATAAAAAAACTTGAAAAAAAACACCAAAAGCAGGAGCTGGGATGCAAGCAAGTTTATTCCGGTACCTCGGCTAAAAAAAGCCTTCAAAGGAATAACCATTCACATTTTGCTGCATCTTTTACAGTAAATTCAGTAATGACAATCAATCAATTAAATGCTTAAGTACATCAGAGAGTTTAAAGAGACCATACATTAATAAAACAGTAGTGAAGACATCCTGAACAATAAAATTCAACATATTAACTATATATTAGAAACAATAAATATGTATTTTCTCAAATACATTTATGAAAATGCATAGAACACCTTCAAATAGTAAGGTTCATTTCCAAATTTAAACCCCTAGGTTTCAAAGTACCAAAAGTTAATATGAATCTACTTTCCAAGTTCAGCAGCTTCTGTAAAAAATTACCAGCATTATAGATATCAGGTTTTGCTAATGCACAAAAAAAATTACATTACAAACAAAACCTCACATAATTCCATTATTATTAAAGCCATCTAGAATCTGAGACAGTTGAAGGAAAAAAACTAACTTTGCTATGGCAGGGAGCATATATTAAGACAAGATCAAAAGACTAAGGAATGGGTGAACATTTGCAATCTACCCAAACTAATTTACTTTGGAGGTCACTTTTGATAATTTGTAAGGGAAAACTTTTCTTTGCAAAGATGGTCAGTCCACAACTAACCTTATGGTTCAGTGTGCTTTGCAGTTTTCAGATAGCTTAACTTTGGTGTGTTCATAAAAAGAACAATCACTTTTTGCTCTGTTCACAGAGCAAGATATTAAGTTTGCTCTATTCAACTGAGCAACCTTGGAGACTGTAGTTGAACAGAATGAGCAGTCTTCTGTGCTTGTTACAGAATGAGAATTTTACTTTTGTTGTAGCTGAATAGACAATGAGGGCAAATTTGTTCTATTCTGAAAGGATCCACAGAGTTCTGCCCTTTTCACACAATGAATAGTTTTCTAATAATAGACACCTTTTTAAACACTTTCAACGCCTAGCATACCACTGAAACGTGATTACATTTTTTTTTGTTTCACATTGACATATTTCCAAATCTTAATCACACAAAATTTTCCAGTTTATGAAGAAGATCTTCTTGGGTTTTCTGCTCTAGTTAAACCATTAGCTATGGAATCCCAAGTTATTTCAGCACCATGGGAAAAGTCCAAAATTATGGCCCTGAGACAATTTGATTTTAGCATATCTTTTTTAATCTGAAGAAAGCCAATTTTAAAATTACAAAAAAAACTCATTTTCGCAACACGTGTAATAATCATTTCACTAAAACATTATTTATACTAGTGAAATAACTACTCTGCAGTTTCCTTGTAAATTGAATGGAAATATGAACTCATATATGAGTCATAATGCTTTTCTTTAGCAGTTTTCATTTCCCCACCTCCACCACATACCAATGAGTCATGGTTAGCCTGTATATGACTTGTACTGTATACCAGTGAGTCATGGTTAGCCTGTATATGACTTGTTACTGTCTCCTCTGAGCAGACACATCTATTGATTTATATTTAACTTATCTTTCTGCCCATCCCATATGTATGGTCATTTTTGTGAGAGCTGCTGACCTGCGAAGAAGGATATCATCAGGTGTGACTAATTTGTTCCTGTCCAGGATGGATTGACAGAGAGCATCTTGGACTTTTGTGTTTGCGCCTGTCTGTTTGAGCAGTGGTGTTACTTGTCACTGCTCATAATTAAATTATTGTCCTGTATTATACAGCTGCCAGCTGTTTTGCTTATACAGATTTTTTTTTTTTACTGTTGTGGGTTTATGTGAAAAGGAAATTTTATTCCCTTAGCAATTCTGCAAAAGATGCTGAAAAAGACTTTATTCAAGTGTTGGGATGATGGCATGTTAACACCTCCATACTAGTATGTACCTCACTCCAAGTGTGTATTTTTTTTGTCAATTTTATGAATAAAAGTAATTTTGGGAGTATACAGTTCCACATGCTGCCTAGCAATAAAGAGGTATTTCTCTTGATGATAAAAAGGAAATATTGAGGGACTGTCTGTGATTAAGGTATGATCAGGAAAAATAGATTCCAGTATGACATCACAAAATGCAATTTCCTGGAAAGTACTGGCTCAATTACAAGAGGTCAAGACATTGATATGTTATTTAAATCAATGACACAGATTAAAAACGTTTCTTGTAGGGGGAAACCTCATCTATTCCCCCAATTGGACATCAAGCCCTCCCACACCCTCAAACTTGTATATATTAACTTCTTGAACATACAGCATTCTGGGAAAGAGAAACTGCCTAAAACAATACATCACAAGCAATCTTTGTTTTCGCTCTTGTAAAGAGTATGCAAATAATAATTCATCACATTTCAAGGACACATGAGACAATTGGAAAAATATCTTGAGGCTGTAGTTTGGAGGAGGTTACAGGGGTTCAAACTATGACCTATAAAGTCTAAATCAAAAAAGGAGAGCACAATGGACAAAGCTCAGTGCCCAACAACAACCATGGAATTAATCCAAACAGAGACTTTGAACATCATGCAGAAAAACATTTATTAACACAACAAATGCATTTTCATCAATGCTTCTTCAAGCACTAAACACAAAGTAGACCAACATCCTGAATTAAAAAGTACAATAGATCACATGATTATGATATCACAACTCTTATGTGATTCACATTTAAATATTATACACGGGTGGCAATATATATATATATATATATATATATATATATATATATATATATATATATATGGGTCTATATGACTTGGTCGACAGTTCATTTGGTCGACAGTTCATTTGGTCGACAGTTCATTTAATCGACAAGCATTTTAGGTGGGGGGCTTCGCCACCCACACCCCCCAATGTGGGGGGCTGTGCCCCCCCCCTAACTATATATATCAACTCCAGGGTCGCACAACATTGGGGAAGAGGGCAAATGCTTGTCGATTAAATGAACTGTCGACCAAATGAACTGTCGACCAAATGAACTGTCGACCAAGTCATATGGACCCATATATATATATATATATATATATATATATATATATATATATATATATATATTCTTTTTTAACACCTTTAGTAAATTACTTAAGATGCACATAACATACATTAATAGAAAAGAGAACAAACCATATTAAGATTTGTCATTTTCATGCATTGTGCTTATACATTTCATATATACTTTCCTTCCTTCCAAAGAATTATCTTTGATTCCAGCATTACTTAAATTGCTTAATCCCTGTCTTCCCTTAAATCTCACTCCTCCTACTAAACATTACTATGCATGTCCTGTTCCCCACAAATTCTTTTTATTTCTATGTAATTTTCTCTGCCCTTTACCAAATGCCACACATCCAGTCCTTTTATCTCCTTTACAATATTCAGTACCTCAGTTACATTTGGTTTAAATTTTGGTAAGTAGTTTTTTTCTTCCTCTTCTTCAATGACCTCTTCCCCGCATTGATTCTTTGCTCTTTCAGGTTGCCATTGTAAAGGGTGTTGAGCTAATGGCTACTATCTGGTAATTCAGGAAACTGACCAGTATCAAAGAAGTTAGGAGCAGTTTCATGAATCTCTGTACTGTGTACTCTGGAGCTGAAGTAACAGTATTTGTAACCCTGGCTCATTAGGGAAGCAAAGCCAAATAAAAATGATGTTTTTATTAGCATTTACAGATTTGAGTTTTAGTTAACTCATTTAAAGCACACTTATTTATGAGGCAATTATTGTTAAAAGAATATTATACAATGACTGTCAATTAGCATTCAAAACGTAGCACGCTGATTGGTCAGCCTAACCAGCGTTCCCATTGTAAATCCAAGCATATACCAATAGAAAAAGGTCCGATCACCCAGACTTTCTTCTTTTGGTATATACTGTAACTTTTAAATGTTTTAAAGAAAAATGAATAAATAAAATTAGAAATCCAGACAGACCGGACATACAAGAGAGACAGGATGTGGAAAATACTAGGAAAATCAGGTACCTTATTCAAAACTAAAGAAACATAGCTCATTTTCCTTGTATTTCCTCCATTCTGCCCCTCTCTTACCCTAAAGTGTCCAAAACCTTTCTTTTTTTTTAAAAAAAGGGGGAACAACAGAGACCTTCCTATCTCCATTGCCTCCTTTTCAAAGCACTGATGTACTGGGTAAGCATGGGAATGCAAGTCCCATACGCAAGCGCAGTGGATAAAAAAGCAACACAATATGCAGCAGAAGTGGAAGAACACTATTGTGTTGTGAGACGTTATTTAGGAAAAGTAAGTATAAAAATAATGTCATTATATGATAGCAGTAACCGACTCCGTGGTGTGGTATATTGAAGATTTATCCACAGTTGGCTTTATTTAATCACTCGGGCTTCACCCTCATAATTAAAACCACACCAACCATGGTTAAATCTTCACTATACCACACTGACATCATCAGTTATTGCTATATTATACAACAACCCCCCCCCCCATTAATATTCCAAAATGTGCATGCTGATCGGTCAGTGTGCACTTTGTAAATCAGAGTTATACTAATGGAAAAAGGTCTGGTCGCCCAGACTTTTTCCATTAGTATAAGTCTTTTTTTACAGCAACGGAGAACGCAAGATCTCAGTTGCTTTTTAGATACTGTCTCACTATGTTAAAGGAGTTTAACATAGTGAGACAGCTTTAAAAAAAGTAACGGAGATCTTCCTTTCTCTGTTGCTTTTTTTAAAGCTGTCTCGCTTTGTTAAATGGGTTTAACATAGCGAGATAACTTTATAAAAAACAACGGAGATTCTCTGTTGCTTTTTTAAAAGCTGTCTCGCTATGTTAAACTCATTTAACATACCGACACACTTTGTAAAAAGCAATGGAGATCTTGCTTTCTCTGTTGCTTCCACCCACAGCTCTGATGTACTGCATAAGCATACATATGCGCAGTACATCAGAACTGCTGCAGAATACTAGACAGCTGTGGAAGGGCAGCAAGGAGGCATTATACAATGCTATTATTTAAGAAAAGTAAGCATTTTTTTTCTTAAATAATGTCATTGTATAATAGGAATAACCCACTTCTGGGTGTGGGTAATGCTGGATTTACCCATGGTTGTCTTTGTTTGGCCACGTGGGCTTCGCACTCGTGACCAAACCGCACCAACCATGGGTAAATCCAGCATTACCCACACCAAGGCATGGATTATTGCGATATTATTCATACGTAAGAACTGTAGCCCAGCTCTTTGAGCTGTCAGTTGTCTGTGCTGCATGTGAAGGAAATAAATGCTATGTTAAACTCATTGCTATTCTATTCATTCTTAGGCATTATACTAATGAATTTCATGCTCCTGTAGTGATCAAACTGATTACTGTACAATACTTACAAGATTTAACATAGTATTTAACATGAGCATTGTTTTTTGTAGCAGTTTGAGTGTCTGTATTGCTGTTTACATTTGTGCAGACAGTTATGTTCTGTTTTTTAAGAATAATAATGGGGAAAAAAACTGACCTGTGAGATACGATATATAAATGTTTTGTATATAGTTGTAGTTCCACAGCTAGTTTAGAATGGCAGTGGAAAGGTTGATCTAGTTCAAGTCACTGCATGACTGCTAACTTTTAAATTGTATATTGACATTTCACAAACCATTATTGAAATTAGATATTTTGTTAGGTCATTAAACTTGAATATATTATTTGGTGCTGAAAGTGATTAGAATAATTTTGTGCTGAAAAGGAAGAGCACTTTTTTACCTAATCTTCACCCTCTGACACAAGGGTTTCAAAGTGCTGTTGAGCATGGTATGTATTTATTGTATCAGCAACAAAGGAAGCAGCACTTTCATAATTTAAATAATGAATGATCAAGTAGTGATAAAAATGTGATAAAGAGGGTGGGGTTGTTATACTTGATGCGGATTATTATATTTTGACCATGCAAGAGGTGTTGAATACTAAAGATTATAAGAAAATTAGTAGATCTGATCAGACAAATATCACTGCAAAGGTTGGTAAAGACTTGTATGGGATGTATCACAAAGGTCATATAGATTTTAGTTTGATTATCTTACTACTGTTTCACCCACTTATTATATGGAGTACCTAAACTTCAGAAGTTGTAGATAAAACCACCTCTGAAAGTAATTGTCGCAGCTAGAGGATGGGTCACAGAGCCCATCTCTAAATATATTGACTTTGAGTTAGAGAGATATATACTGTACATTCATTCATTGTTTTCATAAAGAATTGTACATGTGGGCAGAAGATAAGGTCATTAGTAATTATATTTTAGTCATTTTGGATGTTGACTCATTATTTACATGCATTCCTAATGATTTCGGCATTGACAGTATCAAATGTTTTTTACTGGAATATGCACAAATGAATGAGGCTAAGGCTCTTGATTTGTGTAACTTGTTACTTATCATATTAGATAATAACATTTTTATTTTTCAAACACAACTATGCCAACAAATTACAGGTGTTGCCATAGGCACACCTGTAGTAAATATGTATGCAAATATTGTTATGTTTATGTGGGAGGTACAAAACATTTTATCTAATTCTTTATATACCATGGTTGTTTTTTTACCATAGATTTGTGGATGACCTGTTTCTTATATGGAAAGGTACTCTAGAAGAATTTGACATGTTTTCTAACTCACTGAATACATGTACCAAACTCAAGGTGGAAAGAAACTGGGTAAAACAACTACAAATTACTAATAATCCACACAAAACACCCAATCCAGCACACTGGTCCCAATAAAGGCAAGGAAGTCACTTCCATCTTAGTAAAAAGTAAAAAGCTTTTAATATACAAAAAAGCAATCTGCATTAAGCGCATTCATTCCCAAGGAACTTCATCAGAATCTACTTCATTGTTAACTGTCGCAATTGTGGTGCAAATCATGAGTCTAAAAGAGAGAAATTTGGTCAGCAATGTCACAAGTGTAACAAATGGAACCATTTTCAAAAAGTTTGCAAATCAGGCAAACCTTGTGTAGTTGTAAAGAAAGGTCACACAAAAAAGCAGGTTGATCAAGTAGAGATGCAGCAGTCAGCTTTCTATGTGGATGGTATATCAGTAATTGGTGAAAGAGTTGATGCAGTGAATTTAATGGCAAAGAGTGAAGTGTTCTGTATTGTCCAGATCAATGGTACCTCCACAGAGCTTAAACTAGACACAGGTTCAAAGTGTAATGTTATATCAGCAGACACATTTGCTAGAGTGAGAACTAATGAGCAAATCAATGTGGCCAGTAGTGTGAAACTTGTTGCATATGGAGGTGAAGAGATTCAAACCGAAGGCTCAGTGATGTTTTCATGTTATTTGGCCAAGAACTATTACAACTTGTTATTCTATGTAGTCAGAAGACCATTATAGTCTTTATTGGGGCTCAAAGACAGTTTGAGAATGAATCTGTTTTCTTTTACCAAAGAAGTTCATCACACAAGTGAATCTCCTAGTTCTAATTTTTCTGAAGTCATTTTCTCAGAGTATGCTGATGTTTTTGAGGAAAGGTTGGGCAAACTTCCAGTAGTGTATTCCATGAAGTTAGACCCAGAGGTCACTCCAGTAGTCAGACCAGCAAGAAGAGTTCCGATAGCTATGCAGGATAAAGTTAAGGCTCATCTGGATAAAATGGTACAGCAAGGTATAATTTGTCTATTTACAGAACCAACTGAATGGGTATCATCTATGGTAGCAGCTCACAAATCAGGCTCAAATGAAATCAGAATATGCATTGACACAAGAGATTTGAACAAAGCATTGAAAAGACCATATCATCCAAAGCGCACAGTCAAAGAGGTCACAACCCTAATACCAAATGCCACTGTTGTGTCAGTCTTGGATGCAAAGTGTTCATTTTGGCAAGTGATGCTTGGTCACAACTCCTCATTACTAACTACTTTTTATACTCCATTTGGCAGTTACAGGTTTCTAAGGATGCCATTTGGAATAAATTCTGCAAGTGAAGTCCTTCAGCTTGCAATGGTGCAAATTTTTTCAGGTTATCCTTGTGCCATAATAGTTGATGATTTATTGGTTGGAAGCAATGGTGAAGCAGAGCATGACAGAAACCTAAAGAAAGTTCTAGACAAAGCATGTGATGTGAACTTGAAGCTCAGTTCTCTGAAGTGCAAATTCAGATTCCCAGAAGTTACTTATGTAGGTCATTTGTTTACCAGTACTGGCTTGAGACCACACCCGACCAAGCAAGCAGCCATTCTGGAGATGTCAGCACCAGACAATGTTCAAGCTCTACAATGTTTCTTAGACATGGTCAACTATTTAGGCAAGTTTATACCAGACTTCAGTGAGTTGACAGCACCTTTGAATGAGCTAACGTGCAAAAATGTTGCATGGTCATGGTTAGAACAGCACTAGAAAGCATTTGAAGATCTCAAGCAGAAAATTGCCACTTCACCTAGATTAAGATATTATGATGTGAAAAACCAGTTACTCTTTCCTGTGATGCTCCAACATTTGGTCTAGGCACAATTATACTTCAAGAGGGCAAACTAGAAGCCTATGCATCTAGAACACATACCCAAACTGAGATGCAGTATGCTCAAACTGAGAAAAAAGCTTTGGCAATAGTATTTGCATGTTCCAGGTTTCATGATTATATCTATGGTCAAGGTATTAAGACTGAAACTGACTACAAACCTCTAGTTATTATTCTAAAGAAGCCTATGCATTCAGCTCCAGAAAGATTACAAAGAATAAGGCTCAAATTGCAAAAGCACAACTTCAAAATGTTTTTTATGAAAGGCAACCTACTCCATATGACTTATCCAGATCGCCCAGGAATACAATGGAACAGCTTGACGGAGAGACCTTTGACTTTGATGTGATGACAGTGTGTAATTTCTCCACCACTAGGCTTGATGAGTTGAGAGCACACTAAGACTGATCCAATTTTGCAAAAGCTCAGTCACTACCTTAATGATGGATGGCCGTCAAAGCAATCTAGTGTACCAAAAGAGGTGCAAACCTATTTTCCCTGCAGAGATGAAATGTTGATGGAAGATGGCATTATTTTCAAAGGTCCTAAAATTGTTGTTCCTGCTTCCTTACAATGAGTACATCCAGATTTTGCATCATGGTTACCCAGGTTCTGCTTTCACTAAGAGGCGAGCAGAGAATTAGTATTTTGGCCTTCATTACTAAAGGACATTGATAAAATACTGTCTTCTTGTTCAGTATGCAATAGTACTGGCTCACACTTGCAAAGAGAACTGCTTCAGCTACATCCAGTTCCTGAACTACCTGGGTTGACAGTAGCCACCAATATCTTCGAGTGGAACAATCAATGCTACTTGGTATTTGTAGACTCTTATTCAAATTGGTTTGAGATTGATCTACTACCTAATCCAACATCTATTACTGCTATTACTAAGCTGAAACTCCATTTCTCAGTCCATGGTAGTCTGCACAAAGTTATTTCTGAGAATGGTACTCAATTTACTAGTCAGTTATTTCAGAAATTTGCAAGAGAATGGGACTTCCTACACATTACCAGTAGTCCTGAGTATCCTCAGTTGAATGGCCTAGCTGATCAAGCTGTGCAGAGTGTGAAACAACTACTTGAAAGGTCACGATGTGACAGTTCAGATGTTTTCTTAAATCTACTTAACCTTAGAAATGTACCACGTGATGATATTCTCAGATCTCCACCTCAACGACTTCTTTCCAGACAAACAAGAACTATGCTACTTATTGCTACCAATCTACTAAAGCTCAAAGCCAAGAATAATAAGACCATCAAGGCTTAATTATTTAAAAAGTGTTCTATCCAGAAGTCATCATATGACAAGTCGAGCAAACTTCTTTCTCCATTAAGGGAAGGAGAAATGGTCAGACTTCAAACAGAAAAAGGTTGTGATTGTATAGGACAAGTTCAACAAACTGTTAAAAACTGAAGACTCAAAATAGCAAAAGTATTCAGGAGATAAAACACCTCTCCTTTTCAATGATAAATTACTGAAGTTTTTTAATGTGAGAGCTTTCGTCCACTTGCAGTAAAGAAACTTTATTGCAAGTGGACGAAAGCACTCACATTAAAAAACTTCAGTAATTTATCGTTGAAAAGGAGTGGTGTTTTATCTTTTGAATACTTTTGCTGTTTTGTATAGGACAAGTTATTGGCAAATGTCCTGAACCAAGATCCTACCTTACAGACTAAGAAGGTACGTAGTACAGGTGAATCCGTAAACATCTGTTACCTGTACCAGAATCATCACCACAACGTTGTTATAGTGAGTTAGACTCTAAATCTCAGAGTGAACCAAATGTTGTTTCCATCCCAGAGGGTGTTCCTACCTCTGATTCCATTTCTGAAGATGTTCCAAGTAAATCAGAGATCAAATATTTTTCAGAGACAGTTCCAGTAGTTATGCCCAATTCCCAATTTTATGTCACACGTTATGGATAAGTATCTAAGCCCAGTGTGAAATATGTGGCAACATGGACTTAACTGTGTGTGTGTGTATATATATATATATATATATATATATATATATATATATATATATATATATATATTATATCTTAGAAAATACCCAGTTCAAAGACAGCACTATAACTCTGACTAACACACAGTGGAAAACACACATTTATAGGAAACCATGTTATAGACCATCTTTCCTTCATAGGGAAAGTATGCATAACAGTAAGATCTTTAAAAACATTGTTAAGGGACAAGCTATGCGTG
The DNA here is from genome assembly GCF_019279795.1 of Protopterus annectens. Classification (NCBI taxonomy): domain Eukaryota; kingdom Metazoa; phylum Chordata; order Ceratodontiformes; family Protopteridae; genus Protopterus; species Protopterus annectens. The sequence goes on along the minus strand of NC_056750.1, from coordinate 670,401,024 downwards.
TATCAAGGCTGTGTTGTGAGGAGTAGACATTATTTGGAGAAATAGACATCCTGCAACAAGGCTTAAATTTAAGAGGCTATTCTAAGGATGAAACACAAAGAGCATGTTCCCAAGCTATGGCTTTACGAACGACCAGGGCCAAACCCTTTTTTACCGCAAATTACAATCCTGCATGTGCGATGAGAAAGGAACAAAGTTATAATAATTTGAACATTGTTCTTCCATATTCAATGAATGTTAATAGGATAGAAGAGGCTGTTTCAAGTAATTGGCATATATTACTAGTTGATGAGCATACAAGAGATCTTTTGGGAGAAGTCCCCAGATTTATATATAGTAATAAACAAACGTTGAAACAAAAGTTATGTCATCGTACACCTGGGGCTATGAATAGAGCAATTGATGTTACATGCTTGGGAACGAAAAAATGTGGCACTTGTGCCCAATGTCCTTATATTGATGAATCACGCTTCTTTAGGCATCCTGATACCGGTTACCTTTGGTCATTAAGAGCAATGGGTGATTGCCACACTAGGAATGTGGTCTATGTTGCCCACTGTCAATTTTGTTTTAGTTACTATGTGGGCAAGACTAATAGGTCATTGCGAGAGAGGATTAGAGACCACATTTACTGTACTAACAAGGGTCGTGAATACAGTGCCCTTGCTAAGCATACGTTGAATAAGGGGGAGAAACACATATTTTTGTTTCAAATTTTACATGTCCAGCAAGAGAACATTAGACTAGGGGACATCACTACTGAAACGGAGAAATCAGAGCAACAGTGGATCCCTAGGTTAGGCGCCCATAGGGGTAGAGGTCTAAATGAAACTGTTTCTTTGAAGCCTGTGTTAAAGAGTAGAAAACTTAAACATTGATTATTTATCTATTTTTATATCTTTGTTATTTTTTATGTATATGCTTTTTGCATTTTATAGCAAGAATACATTTTGTATTTATTTAGATCATTCAGACCTTTAAATGTAGTTGATAAGGAATGTTCTAATGGATTAATTGATTTGAACACTAATTGAATAATGATTCCAATTAAGTGTATTTAAGGTGACTAAATTCAATGCATTTTATATTGTCTGAAGAAGCGGAGTGTTACATCCGCGAAAGCGCTCACATTTTAATAAATTTGTTGTTTTATTTGGTCGTTGGATTATATTCCTTACATTCAAGTGCCTGGTATTTGGTGATTGACTGACTTGCTCCTTGTCTGCTGTCTTTGAACTGGGTATTTTCTTTGATATTTGGAATTATTGTCTCTCAACTTTTCCTTTTTTGTCATATATTATATCTTGTATAAATGCATGACTAATAATTGTCTGTGATATCTGAATTCCAAAAATGTGTCATAACATTGCATATTTTGTTTTGAAAAGGGAGGATGTAGACCAGAAAGCATGTGCTATGTGTTGTATATTAAGCATCTCAAAGACTGAGCGTACATGTATAAATGTTAAGCACATGCCATTCCTGGTGCCATTTTGAGAGTGCAGCCAGAGAGTAAGTGTGTATGATTACAGCAGTTAGTTTGTATATGTTAAGTCAGTTAACTTCAATCGTGATGTGTTTGTATAAAATAAAGCTGCTTGAACAGAACCCACAAAGACTTTTCTATTGTATCCAAAGTAGGAGAGTGACAATATCTAAAATATAATTTCCAAGAGGGCTGGCAGAATGACCTTATCTGATTACTTGACTCTAGGTTCTCACAGTATTCCCCTTTGGAACTGAGACAGGAATTTAGCCAGATGGCCACAATACACATCCAAATGTTTATGGCAGTGCCTGGGCCTCCCCTCTTTTCATTGATCTAATGGACAAAGGCTCTTCCCAAGACCCAGCATCTCTGATCCTACTCAGCACTGTAGTGTGCCTTTTAATAGTTTAACAGCTCATTTACATTTCCCTTATTTTTCTTAAAGTTAACTTCTGCTGTGCCAGTATCCTCTATTAAAACATATACATTTAATTCAGCTACAATAATACATGTACATTTCTCTTCATTTGAGTGTGGTGTACTGTTGATACATTTCAACACAAGCAAAGCTCACAAATACATTTTTAGCACATGCAAAACTCCAGCTGGCTATGCTGGCACTTGCCTATATCATCACACATGAAATAACAGTTCATTTTGTACCTGGTTATAAAGCTTCACCAGGTTGCTACCTGCATACATTCAACTTGTATAATTTATTTTCCCCTGGATTTGTTTAGTTTAAGGTCACAGTTTTAAAAGATGCAGACAACTCCTGTGCATACTTTTCCCCATGTCATTTAAATTCCTTTAATCAACTGTTATGGTCTCATTCAGAGATGTTAGTATCAGTGTATCTATTTAAAATAAATCTTAGTTTTGTTGGATGTTTTATTGAAAAGTTGCCATTTTTTTATTTTAAGCCACTGTATGAATAGGAAGAATTATTTCCTTTGTTGTATAACTGCATTTGAGTAATCATTGCAAAATCTAACTTTATTTTTATATGTCCTTTTCTATGCTTTCTTTATTATGTCCTGCTAATCCAGAAAGTTTTTAAATCTCAGCATTATAGCTTTAGGTCTCCCATTTGATTGAGTCAGTTTCTCTGTTAGGGCTCTCTTTGCTCTCTATTTTGCCTTGCATATTTCAGAAATTATGTAGCTTTAAACCCTGTATCTGAAATAGTCATGTTTCCTTTTCCCTCCCCTTATGTGCACTAAACATTCTTCTTTTATTTTACCTTTCTCTATTTTATACATCATCTTTCCTCACTTAGTTATACATATGTTTTATGTTTTATATTACATTTTAGTTTTTTGTCTGGCAGTTAGAACAGAGGATTAAGGCTCTGAACTGTTAATAACCTGCTACTGGTACCCAAGGGAGAGAGTTTGATTCTTACCATCGTCACTTGCTTATTGTGTGACTCTGAGCAAGCCACTTAACCAGACAGTATTCTATGGTAGCCATACCTCTCAACCTCCAAATAAGAAAATCAGGAACAAAAAATCCTAAAATTAGGGACACTTAGTTATCATAAGATATGCATATTCAAATTATCACAATATATATGCCCATACATGTTTTTAATTACGTAAAGACAGGGCATCATTTAGAGATTTTTTTTTTTAATTAAAAAGTTATACAATGCACACACAGATATTCACACAATATGGAAATATTCATATTTTCAGACAGTTGTATAAAATAACAAAATACTAGTAGGACAGCCAGGGCAATAAAAAATCTCTTTTAATGCTGACATAAACCATAAAATAGGACAAACGCTTTCACGTATCACGTACGCTTCATCAGATCCTCTAAAGTCAAGTAAAAACCTTCAGTTTAAATACAATAGTATAACCAATCAACAGCTCGTAACAATTAAAACTGAGTATCAATTAAGCATTTAAAAACACAGAACACAAATTTAAACTTTTCTTAGCCTGCGCCCTTTCAGTACAAGCTTAATAGAGATACTGTTGTTTATCCCTGGATATTTATGCGCTTGTAACCTCAGTATCCAGTATAGTTCTTGTTGTTCAAGGAAGTTATTGGTATCACCCCCTCTGATATTATTGTACACTGGTTGTAAGACCCTAAACAAGAACCGATGTTCAGGAAATGTCATCACATGCTTGGCCAAAGCATTCAATTAATTCTTTTTGCGTATTTCATATAGATGTTTACCTATACGTTCCTTCAGCCTCTGAGTGGTTTTACCCACATAAAAACATGGGCATGTATCACCCGTACATGCTTTTAATTACTTAAAGATAGGGCATCATTTAGAGAATTTTTTTTTAATTAAAAAGTTATACAATGCACACACAGATATTCACACAATATGGAAATATTCATATTTTCAGACAGTTGTATAAAACTGAAGTAATGCACACTCAACCCACATACCCTAAAAGTTCCACTTTAATAAAGACAGTTGCTTATGCATTTGCAAAATGCAAATACATACTTAATATGGAAGCAATATACCAAATAGGGCAATTTACAGTCAGCATTCTAGAAATTACAACACTCCTACAGAGTATTCAGGTCTACAGTTGGTATCAAGTTTTGAAATGTTGGCAGGTCTTGTACCAAACACCACTGACCAGTATTTCAGGAAAGAGTAGATATGTCTGATAATCCATTTGTCCACTTGGCCATCTGATACACTGAAAATTCATCTATCAGCTTGATGCACTCCACCTGTGAGCTACAAAAAAAGAGAAAGAAAAAAAAAAGATGAGTGCAAGTATCTGCAACAAAAGTAGAAGAAAGCTGTAGCTTCACAGCGAGATCTACTAATGTGTTTGTGTTCTGTAGCAGAACATCACTGGTAGGGAAGTGTGTGCTTTTTTTTTCATTTTGAACAGAATTGGAATGTAAAATTGCTTGGCTGTCTGGAAAACTTTCTGCTGTATTACTGTATTTCAGACATCATCCATTTTTCATCAAAATACACATCAGTGTGTGGACCAATGTAGACTTCACAGTCCTCCAGGGTGTTTTCCTGCATTCCCAGAATTGAAGTAATAGCAATTACATTGCTCAGAAATTACCTAGAAGTAGGGGGTGGTTAGCATCCTGGGAGCATATGCTTGCAATATCTTCTGTATATCATTATGCAAGGTGAGCAATTTGCTATCCCTGCGATGAATTTGCAAATTGAAGTTGTGAAGTGGTTTAAATGCATTATTGTAGAAAAAAAGCTAGCTAACATCATGACTTTGCAGTCACTTCACTTTTATCTCTACTTTCACAGACTGTAGCTTAAAGGAGATGAAGTAGAACCTTAATGTAGGCCACAAGTCAAGCATTCTTTCATTACTTTTATCAAACTTACCACTGAGTGAAGGCATATCTGAAAATTCTGAGGGGTTCAATATCTATGAACAGCATAAACACTATAAGTTTCTTTTGGAGATGTGCACTCAGGAGTGGCCTTAGATCAACTGGTACCCTAGGCAAAAGGGTTCCTTGGTGCCCCCCAGCACCACCTGGTACCCTCGTCCTAATCTACTTACACCAAATAAATACAGGAAAAGCACCCCTGCTACAGCAGTGCCCTGGGCGGCTGCCTTGTTGGCCTATGCCTAAGGCCGGCTATGTGTGCACTGCTTGAAAAGTGACAATATATGTCTGATATTAACTCCGCCACAGGTAGGGCATTACCTTTACACCTGATTTAATACATACATCAGCAATGTGACACAAGCAATCCATGTTGAAAATATGGTGATTAGGTTGTTTTATCCTGAATAACATAGAATTACATTTGCCTGGCATAGATGCAGTATTGTCACATGAGTAATCGGGTCTACTTTATTTATGCGAAAGCATAAAACCGCGAATACATATGGATCGAAGCATATGCGTCGAAAGTGCAAGCCGTCGAAAACTGTAAACAGAAATCTCCATAGGTGGAGATTTCCATTTACTTCAAAGTAGTGCGATTTCAGAGTTGGTATATTTAAGTAGCGAGGGTGTTGGGGGTGCAGGGGGGCTTGACCCCCTGCCTACATCTTTTTTTTTTCTGTGTATTTTTTTCTTTATTAACTTTTGAACGTTTAAGAGTTCGATGTATATGTGTCAATCTTTCTGCATTCAAACTTTTGAACGTTCAAGTTAATAAAGTAGACCCGAGTAATCAACAATGTTGCTGATTGGAATGTCAGAGTTCCTCAGAGTATCAATTACACAATCAAAAATGGCTTGGCCACTTAACACTGAAACAAGTAGACATGTCGAGAACCCAAACTACATTTTAGCTAATGGTCTGGTCAAAAAAAACCCCGTGTAAGATTATTTGTATTCTGATCTATGTACAAGCAGCACGACAGTTTCCGACACATTTGTGTTATATTCTTTTGGTATTTTGGTATCATAATATCCCTTACAATACATGCTACCTTTTTTGGAACACTGGTAATTCTTTCCACTACCTCTGGACCCATGTAATACCTCTTCCTGAACTTCAAGAAATGATCCCCAGACATAAAGGACAAGATCTGTTCAGCAAGTAGGCTTATTAAGGCCATCTCAACTTCTAGTACTTTAAAGTTCATCTGCTGCCTGACAAGCATTTCTCTCACCGTCCTTCCATTTGCGTATTTGATGCTCAGCTTCTGCTTTTCAGTATATCCATTTATCAGTGCAGATCATTCTGCCTTCCATGAACAGCATTCATATTGGTAGCACGTGTCTTACAAAGGTTATATCATGGGACACAGTTGTGGTCTTCCATCTGCTTTGGTATGTAGCGACTGCTTTTTCTTTTCAATGGCAGACTCTGTGGAGGAAGGCAGAAAGTAAATAGAACTAACTTCAAGTTGAGTATACTATAACGTGATACTTACAGTACAAAAAATGCTTCTATGATGGCAGGCAGACAAAATAATTAGTGTAATTACATTATAGATAATTACTCAAACAAATCTTAGCCTTTTGAGTAATCCCAGTACCAGTGGCAGCTGGTGACTTCAAATTAAAGGGCAGCTGCAGTAGACAGCTGAATGGGTGGGGCCAATGGGAAGGGGTGTGACTAACTAGAAAGGTGTGGCGCTATGCTCAAAACCCCAACAACTGGAACTTTAATTAAATACGCTGCCCTGGGTGCCAAACCGTCATTACGAGAGTCCAATCAAGGCAAAATGAAGTGTAGAAGAAAAAAATATTTAATTGTATTGGCTACATGACAACTTACTTAATATCTAGACAGAAACACAAAGGTTGTGAGGCATGAAAAAATAAATTGCTTTTTAAATACATTACTGGAATGCCAGTCAAAATCAAGTATAAAAAAAAACAAGCAGCACTCAGCTCAAACCACTTCTCCTTGCACTGCAGTTCTAATTATAATTTATATTCAGTTTTATAAAATTACCAAGTAACATGCTGAAAGTAGCAATCTCTGAGATACCCCCACTTGTAAAAATGTTTCTTATCCAAAAAAAGACCTGCTGCCTGACAACAACTATCTACTTGTTTCATGGAGAAAACATGATCAAAGTAAAAAATGAACAGCGAACAAGAAACAAGCTCAAGATAAATTGCTTAAATGATTACTGCACAAGTTATGGACCACACACGATAGATTGGCATTCTGTTTAGTTTACGGGTAAAGCCTGCAAAGATAACTGCAAGTTTCCAGCAAATGTAATGAGCTTCTGAAAATACTGTAATCCTGTCCTTTATTACAAATACTGTCATATGCATTTCAATACCTAAGGCTTATACATTATCTAGTTATGTAAATATTCTTTGCATGGCAACAATGAAAAGGCTTTCAGTGTTGGTAATTCTTTAACAGTATGCTTATTAAAGCTTACTTGCATCTTATACTCTCCGATGGTCATTAAAGCATTGCTACTTTAATACAGAGCAACAGGGCACTGCAACAGCATGCATTTTCTGAATAATAAGAAGCATAAATCAACAGTATAAAAATATGACAGAAAACCAGAACATTCGGCAAAATCAAGGACAGATGAAAAGCCACGGTCATACTTGTGGTCTACCTTGGATGGGGGAATATTCTGCACACTTACACTGCATAACTGCTCCTTGCCTTGCTTGGACACATACAGAGCCACTACAATGGGGAGTGGAGTGCAACAAGTAGGTCACAGTTTGAAATGTCTCTGGCCATCTGGTGATGGCTCTGACACTCATACCTCTCAACCTCAGAGCAAGAAATCTGGACAAAGCCATACATAGAAGTGGGACACAGGCCCAAAAATAAAGACAATTTTTAAATATTGCTCTTAAAAACTTAGAAATATAATAGAATAGTAGTAGGTCTTGCATTAGTATGAATGTTTGAAGGGTATGAAATCTGAAACTCAAATGTCTGCCATTATTTTCTAACTTCAATCTTTAACGGTTTGCTACTAATTTGCCAGAAAACCACAATTTTATGAAAAACAGACCAAATATGTTATGCAAAAATATAAAATTGCCACACAATACAGCTGGGAACCTGTCAAAGAAGGGACACCTTTTTAAAATTAGTACTGTTAACTTGAGCAGCTGACAAAATAAGAGCATCAACATGCATTTCTGAAATAAAAGTAATCTATAACTCTGATCATTACAGTTATTTATAATTGTAAACTCTCCATGTTTTCTTCCAAAATTGCCATTTTGCAGAGGGATTATTAGGGGGAGAGCAACATTTTGAGCCAAAATTGGAGACAGTTGAGAGGTTTGGATATTCCTAATTCTATAAAGTGATTTATTTGCACGTACCTCTCAACCTCTTAATGCAGGAAATCTGGATAATATATTAGGGGAACATACAAACAGTACTAAAAAGACAGTTGATAGAATAACAGGTCTTGCTTTAGCATGCATTTTTCTGAAGGTTATGATGTCTGAAACTCAATGTCTGTCATTATTTAGTGACTTCATTCCTAAATGATTTGGCAGAAAACCACAAATTTTATGAGGAACAAACCAAAAATAAGAAGCAAAAATCTTATTCATTCTGCAAAATTCTGGACAGTTGAAAGGTATAGTTCAGCTGGGGCTGTCTGAGTTTTCTGCCCCACCCCCCTCACAAAATCATGGTCGAAGTGAGCGTCCCCTCTCCAGCAATTCCAATGCCCCATTCCTTTGTTATTTCACCCCATTTGCCATAAACACTGTAATGTGCATACTGCTTTACTTCTGCGATGATATGGATTTCATTTGAAAGTTTTATTTTATATTTTACAGCATAAACCCTAATAGATATCTGCTAAACAAAGCAATGCAGTCTCACAATGAAAATAGACTTAGCATTAAAACTTCTCTGACCTTGAAACTCACATTCATTGAAACAGCATTGAAACCCACATTCAAAGAAAATACATTTTGCCAGTGGCAGATAACGATTAATTTTGGGCTGTTTTCAAATCATAGGCCCCTTGAACACAAAACATACACATGCTCTTTGATACACCTTCCTGACTGTATTAAATTATATTCCTTGTACAATACAGTACAGTTGTTAGATGGCATTTTAAATTTATTGTTTTGAACATTTTTCCAGTAAACAATGAAACAAAATGTATACGCCAATAATGACAAAACTGCCCAATTCAGAACATTTCCATCATAAAAGTCTACTCAAACTTCTACAGTCCACCAGTATCAGTAAATATACACAATCTCTGAAGAAGTAAAAGTCATCTAAATAATTCCACATTAAAGAAATCTGATAACTAATGAAGAGGTTACTGCTAGCAAACAACTTTATATGTCATTGTTTCATCTACAAATAAAGAGCATGTTGCCCTTGAGGAATAAATCGCCTATGTTGCATTAAAAAAATGATAATGCTAGTAATATCACAATAGGGAATGGATGGCAAACTGATAACAGGTGCATAGTTACTAGGTATCTTCACCAAAGAGGACTGCAGCATCCATCCCCTTTACAACAGAGTACATTATCAGCAATGGATCTACCTACTGTGGGAGTAGAACCCACAGCCTTCTGCATTAAAAGCAAGTACACTACCTGTTGTGCTATTTACAATGTAAGCAGACTCGGCATAAGCAGTACTAAACTTTTGTTCCCCTGCAGCTCTCAGCTCCTTGTAAAATCTACTCGACACTCAGCTGTATCCCTGAACTTTGCAGCACAAGAAATCTGGAAAAAGCCAAAATTTATTTGGGGGGGGGGCAAAAGCCCAAAAACCAGGGACACATTTTAAACATTGCTTGTATAATATTGGAAAGTTGCTAGAATAAAATACTGTGTTACCACCATACGTTTCACTGCCAAGTATTGAACCTAGAACCCTGTGCAAAACAGCCAAATCATCTATTTTTATGAAAGAAAGGAAGACTGAAACTTAAATGGCTACCATTTAGTGAATTCAGTTCTCACCATAGCTGTCAACATCTTAGCACAAAACACCTGAACAAAGCCAATAATGGGAGAATACAGCCCCCAAACATATTCAGTGAGTACAGTTAGCACCATAGCTCTCAACCTTGGCACAAAAAACCTGGACGAAGCCAATAATGGGGGAATACAGTCCAAAAAGTAGGGACAAATATCCACTGAAAACACCAGAGCAAACACACGGAGGACATGCAGACTTCACACAGAAGGCACCTCAACCAAGAATCAAACCAGACAACCCATAGCTGTTAGGCAACACTGCTACCACTGGCTGTGTTAAGTAACAAAAATACAGAAACCACAGATTTTATGAGGAACAGAACAAATATGAGGCAAAAATCTGCAAATGTTTTACAAATGGTGGTGGGTAGGGAATTCAGACTCTTGTCACTTGGGCCCAAGGTACAGGGTTCAAGCCTTATTCTCTACCCACCACTATGAAGCAACTGGGGCATTTTATACATAAATATGGTGCTGCGGTAGTGTTGTCGACTCACAGTAAGACATTGTCCTGTTCGATTCTCAGATAGAGCGTCTTCTGTGTGGAGACGTGTGAATGGGTGTACCTTTGTTGAAAGTTGTTTGTCAGGGCTGGCAACTCGGCAGGTAAAAATCTACTGCCAATCATTAGCGGACCGGAGTTCTGCTGTGGCGACTCCTAACTGGGAAAAGCAGAAAGACACAACAACAACACACACACACACACACACACACACACACACACACACACACACACACACACACACACACATCTTTTCCATGTTCCCAGTGCCACAGGGTTCCAACTGCTCCCCTCAAATTCATGAAAACCTGATAGTGGAAAACAGACTACTGCTCCATCCAGGTACTCTGTTCTCTGCTGTTCTCTGTCCGATGTTATTTATTGTGCTAATCTGATCCTGATAATAAGCTTCAGACTGAACATTTAAGATGGTTATAGAAAACAGGAATCATAAAAAATAAAATAATATTCCACCAAATGTGATTTTACAAAAGGGACCAGATTCGACATGCAGCCTGTTCTAAACTGAACAGGAAGAGCAGTGCAACACTGAATGACTGATACTTTTTATGGTATGTGATGACAACTGCAGGCACTAAAAGGCAAATCAGTCTATATATAAAGGCATACAATATGTGAACAGACAGGTTTAGTATCATGACCTTTACTATGTAAAATTATTTGAAATTTGCAGTTAATAACCATCAGTGCAGGTCTGCCTCAAAGCCACTAATAGGATAAACGATTCTGTCCCTAAGCTGTGACCTTGTTTATGTATCAAAATTCAGTATTATAGTTAATAACATCTCACCCCTGAAATCTGTGAGACTCATAAAAATAAGGTAAAGATTTTATAGAGAAGCTTTGTTTAAGAAGAATCATTTTTCAGTCAGCGACAGAAGGTCTGTCTGCACCTAGTATTGAACATCAGATAGGCAAGAGAGCAAAAGTGCAGAATCATGCTAATTTACAATGAACTGACATGCTTGCTAGTAATGACAGAGTGCATCTATTGTAGTGCATTACAAGATCTGATAGAAGATATTTATCATGACAGTGATCATTGAATATAAGACCATGAAATGTGTATGAATGAATGTTTCTTCCCAGAAGTCATGTAGATACATGGACAATCTAACTAAGGAAATGACAAGGATAAATACAGTGGAGAGCTGTAAAGGCATATTGATAGGCACACTGATGTATAAATCATGGCAATTGATTGCCAAGTTGAAAGAAAGTTAAAAGCAAGCAAAGTTTAAAAAATGTAGAGGTAGAGGTAGAAAGGGAAATTATATCCTACTGCTTTTTTATTCTGTCAGTAAGAGTTGGAATTTATATTTATAAGACCTATCGTTCATGTATTCACTTGCTTGTGTTTGGGGATACCACTGCCATGGATAACTGTGAACTTCACACACACAGACACACACACACACACACACACACACACACACACACACACACACACACACACACACACACACACACACACACACACACACACACACACACACACACAGCTACGTCCTCCGCAGTGATCACCTGTCCTCAGCCCAGCTCCTCCGTAGCGATCCTGCAGCCTGATCAGTCCTCCATAATGGCCTGCACATGCTGTTGCATCTCCCATGAGATGTGAGGAGGCAGGAGCCTCCTGCTGTTGGTCCAGGCTGCGGGCGATGCAGTCCGGTGACCTTCCTGTTTGTGCGGTCATCACCGCACAGACCTCTAGGATGGAAGGGCGGAGTTTCCTACCTTCCCTATCCGGACTGCCTAACAGAGCAGTCTGGAGCTCAGGAATGCCTGAGCATGCGTGCTTGGAGTTCTGATCTGCTTAACACAGCAGTCAGGAACTAAGCACTCATGCACGGAGTCCGAGAATTTTTATTTTAATATGTTCTATGGTGGGGGGAATGGGGAATTTATTTTATCCATTTTATAGGTGGGGGACCCATTTTACAGGTGGGGGGCCGCAGTTCCGCAGTTCTATAGCACGAGCTGCCCCTGCCCAGTACAAAGTTGAAAGCTTTTCCTGTAGTCCCTTCTTTTAGTGACTGCAGTGTAAGTCTTAGTGATCTGCCAAGCATACACACACACAAACACACACACACACACACACACACACACACACACACACACACACACACACACACACACACACACACACACACACACACACACACACACACACATAACATTTTTAATAACAGAAAAAAAAACAAATGTGACTGTGAGATTCCTATCTTTCAATTTCTTTGTTCATGTAATCTAAACAAACCTAATAATAATGGGTTGGGGGGCGAGGGGCCCAAATCAGGACAGCTTTTACATATTGTCCTCATAAGCTTAGAAACTTGATAGAATAATAAGTTGTGCTTCAGCAACATATACGTTTTTACGAACTCCATTATTTACTATCTGAGATGCAAGCTTCGGGGATTTGCCAGTAAAATCAGAAATATTGCCACCTCCCAACTTTTTTAATCAAGAAATCTGAACAAAGTCAAAAGTAATCAGGTAGACAAAGATACAAAATTAGGGATAGCATTTAAATACTGTTCTCATAAACATAAAGCATTGTTTTACAGTACCCTCCTCCATTTTCTGAAGGACGTATTAAGTAACTCCATAATTTATGAACTACAATACATGCCTCAGTGATTTGCCAGTATAACTGGAAGGGTCTATATTAGAACGTCGAACGCTTAGGTTGTTGAACTCCTAAACATCGACACCTAAATGTTGAATGCTCAAAACTGCGAACGGCCAATTACTCAAATTTTTCCCCCATGAAAAAATTTGCTTGGCCAACAAAAAAAAAAACATACTTTAAAATCCTAATAAAGTCGGGGGCTTCCCTGATGTGGGAGGTGTGCCTCCCGCACCCCCTAATAAAATATACCAACTATGAGATTGCTCTACATTGGGGAAAAGGGCAAATCCATGATGACAGCCAAGTGAATTTTTCCCTGGGAAAAAATTCATGTAATTGTCCGATCACAGTTTTGAGCTTTCGACGTTTAGGTGTTCGACAACCTAAACGTTCAACGAAGTGATAGGAACCCTAACTGGAATAATACCAAGAAGTAAAACAACAAATAACAAAAAAAAAAAAAAACAAAGAAAAAACAGTCAGATCTCTTCAACTTCTTTAATGAAGAAATCTGGATAAAGCTAAAAATAATCAGGGGATAAAGAGCCAATATCAGCGGTAGCATTTAAATACTACTCTCATAACATTACAAAGAAAGAATGACACGTTTTGCTTCAGTGACATATTTTCTCCATCCACAGTGAAAGCCTAAATGATTTGCCAAAAAAAAACTGAAATTTTAAAAGGAATCAAAAAAGAGTACAAAGATCAGATTCAAAAGAGTGAAAGTGGAGTAAATCGGGGCCCTCCATCTAAAATCCCTATTTGCCACTTTTGCACATGAAGTCTAAGTGTCACTTTAACAGTGACAATTATCTGTTGCCAATGTTTACACTGCTGGGTGGCTAATTAGGGCCATGCTAAAAAGTTGTTTTTTTAACTAACCTGGAGATGCAACAGTACCGGGAGGAGGGGGGTCTTCTCCCTTTTTAAATAAAACCGCAGACCTTGTGTGATTAGAGTCCAGTCCAACAGAGTTTCTGCAGCTGAGAATGATAGTTGATTCTGACTTCTGATCCTCCAAGATCAAATGGCAAGCAGCTACTATCTTCCTTTGGATAGGAATACAAATTAACATTGTGTCCACCATGTCTTTATGGCCACCAGCACAACACACCTCTCTCTCTCTCTCCTACTTCCAGGGCCTGGGTTATGCTCCATGTTTATACCTGCTCAGCTTAATATGCAGTCTAAGCAGACCTAGTTGAAAACAGCATGCATCCCAGGTCTACAGCTGCATATTAAGCAGGCAGGCAAGTAGAACAGCGGCGTGTCAGTAGTATGCAAATTAGGCACAGTGAAGAGATCCTCTGATTGGCTGAGTCATTTGTAACCAAAACAGAGATCTCTTTATAAGCAATTTTGCAAAATACTGGGAATATTAGCAGCCAGATCTAATAGTTGAGGCTGTGGCTGTATTTAACTATAAAAAATGGGTGCAGCAGAGCAATTCAGGGCACTTCAGAAATATGCTGGTCACCCCTGAAAATGTACCCTTGTGTCTAGTCAGTGGGATTATCCATTTAACAAATGTCTAAAAAAACTGCACATTGTAAAATGTTTACTTCTTCAAAAGAAGCCAGTGTCAGGAGCATACGTTTCACCTCCTAGTGCAAGAAATCTGGACAAAACCTGACAAAATGGGGGAAAAGGGACAAATTTTAAATATTGCTCTTATAAACTTAGAAAGTTGCTGGACTAACAGGGCTTGTTTTAGCATACATTTTCTGAAAAATATGAAGTCTGAAACGCAAATGTATTTCATTATTTAGTAACTTCAATCCTCTGATCATCCCAGTGATTTGCCAGAAAGCCACAACTTTTATTAGGAATAGACCAACACTATAAGGCAAAAATCTGGACATTCTGCGAAAATGTGTACAGTTGAGACGTATCGGCCAGGAGCTTATCTTTTCTTTTAATTGTTTAACTTTGCTTACAGTTTCTAAAAGTACTTCAGATTTATTCTGAAAATTAATCGTATACATATGAAATACTGATTCCTTCCTTCCTTCCATACTTGCTTCAGTGACTCATAATGGCTGCTCACTTAAAGATAATGCTTTCAGTGTAAACTCCCTGGATGTGTCCTTCTAAGTGGTGACACAGATAAGATATATATATATATATATATATATATATATATATATATATATATATATATATATATATAGGGTTCCTATTACGTTATTGAAAGATAACATGATCGAACAGCCAAAACATCGAAACAGCCGCATTTCAAAGTTTGAATTGCGGGATCACAGTACAGTGAAGACTGGGATATTTGCCCTTTCCTCACTGTAGTGCAGTTTCGGAGTTGGAATATATATTTAGTGGGGGGGGGGCGGAGCTCCCCACAATAAAAGTTTCGAAATGCGGCCATTTCAATGTTTCGGTCGTTCGATTATGTTATCTTTTGATAAAGTAATATGAACCCATACATATATATATATATATATATATATATATGTATACACACACACACACACACACACACACACACACACACACACACACACACACACATATATATATATATATATATATATATATATATATATATATATTTTTTTTTTTCAAAATGTGAATGCAACCGCACCACTGAGTAGATCTCCTTCAAAACGAAAAACAAAGTGAATATAATCCAAGGACGACTCTTAGGCAACCAGTTGAGACTCAAAACCAAATATTTATTAATCCAACAGTACATAAGGAAGGTAAGCACTTTCACGTAGTGTATCCTACGCTTCATCAGACAACTTTATGCAGAAAACAAGAGCTCTTAAATACCACAGTGAGCGGGAAAATTTCATTCTAACAAGCAATTAATTTCTAAAGTACACACAACTGACATTCAGTAATAAAGTCCAAACAAAGTACGTAGCTGTGGCTACCATACTAAGTAACATTATTAATTTATAAAGTACTAAAAAATATAAAAAATATCTAATATACATAATTCTGTTAATAATCATGAACCTGACTCTTCTAATACAGCAGTAACACCTTCAACTCTATCTAATGATGTTTCAGGTGTCCCTTCATTACCTGTATTGCCAACATCCATTACCTCTTCTCAATCAGGGCATGATGAATCTCTGTTGGAATTGCCTCTAGGTGTATGCAGTAACGTTCTACATCCAGTTACTGACACACCTCCATCCAGTCAACAAGCTTTTTTCGACAATCAGGTTGTTTCTGCTACTGGAGCGATACCTAAGGTAGTCCAATCTGGTAATGCTTCTTTTTTGCCTTACAAAAGGAAACTTACATCACAGACCAGAGGACGATCCAACAGCAGAGGCCAAAGGAAAAGAAAATTCTCAGGAGAGAGATTCGAACAAACCAGAAAGATAAGATATTGACTAATCTGGTGTTTAATTTCTCTGATTTCAGTTTGGACACTTCACATATTAGTTTGTTGAATAGCGGGCTTAATTTCATCCCTGCTAACCCGGGAGTCCTGAGTGACTTTTTAACAGACTTGAGACTTTTTTGTCGTCAGGTATCCTTAAAGTTATTCTTCTTAGACAAGCCTGATATGTCATGTAACAGTCTACAATTGTCTCAGTTTAAACGCAGTAGTTGTTTTACACCAGCTATGCCTTCTCACGTTGATTGTTTTCTCAAGCTATGTGAAAATGATTTTTATGTTCTATTTTCTAGTAAAAGAAAAAAGGGAAGATATTACAATTTGACACAACAGGAATCTAGGTCTCTTTTTGACCTTAGACATAATAATGACATTACCATCAAGCCCGCTGACAAAGGAGGGGGGGGGGGGTAGTAGTATTAAATACATTAGACTATGAGGCTAATATGCTGATAATGCTTTCTGACCATGCTACCTACAAAGAGATTGATCAAAGTGAAGTAGATATTATTATACACAATGTACAAGATATTCTCTATGATCTGCTGATGTGCAGACAGATCAGTTCTGAGATATTTGAATATTTTTCTATAAAACATCCAGTAACACCTATTATTAAAGGGCTTCCCAAGATACATAAGGGGGTCTCTCCTATACCTATGAGACCTATTGTTTCAAGTGAAGGATGGGTAACTTCCCATGTTCCTATTTTTCTCGAACATTTGTTAAGACCAGTGGTAGATCAATTTTCTTCTATCCTGAGAGATACTCATCATCTATTGGAGAGCCTTAGTACTATGACTCTTGACATGAATAATGATTATCTACTTATTACATTGGATATAAAAAACGTATTCACATCCATACCGAATGATATAGGTATACAGTCAGTTAGAGAGCTATTGGTTAGTGAGACATCTTTTAGTAATGACAGAAAAATGTTGATATGTCAATTACTCGAACTTGTATTATATAATAATGTCTTTCTGTTTGGAGACAAGTGTTATCTACAACAGTGGGGGGTGGCCATGGGCACCCCCTGCACCAATACCTACGCAAATTTCGTAGTCTTACATTGGGAGAAAACATATTTGTTTGAGCATGAAATGTTTAAACATGTTAAGTTATACAAACGTTTTGTGGACGATATCCTTATAGTGTGGGAAGGCTCCAGACAAGATTTTGAAGAGTTTTTGGTTTATTTAGTGACTACTACTTCTTTTCTTAGGTTTACTAAAGATGTCTCGCCCACTGAGATACACTTTTTAGATGTGTCTCTGAAGTTAACTGGTTGTGGATCTGTTGTTTCCTCTTTATATAGAAAACCAGTTTGGAAGAACACCCTCCTCACTTTTGACAGTATGCATCCCAGATATATATTTTTTGGCGTTGTCAAAAGTTAATTTGTGAGAATCTTGAGACTTTGCAAGGAGCGACAGTCTTTATTGGCTGAGGCTGATTTTATGGAAACCCTTTTCATAGATAGGGGCTATGAACCTAATATGGTGAGAGCCATTAGACATAGTGTTCTAGGTCCCTTGGATTCCTCCAGTATTGGGAGAGATTTAACAGCTAGCAAACTTGTGAGTTATAACAACTATAAAGGTATACATGGTTTATATAGTACTGGTAACATTGTTAAATATATTACTAAATACACTAGTGACATCAAGAATATACAAGAAGTTATTTCTAGGAATTGGAATGTCCTCATTATGGATTCTAACACCAGAGGAATAGTAGGTAGTAAACCTGGCTTCTTGTATAAAAATTGTGAAAACCTTAAACAGATTTTATGTAATGACCATATTACTTCGAATTCTTTCGTTATATTAACATCATTGACTCCAGGTACTTTTGCCTGTAATCATTGTAACAGATGTGGTTATATAACTAGTACACAAGTGTACCAGCATCCTGTAACTAACTTTAAATTTTCCCTAGGTTTCATGCAACTTGTGATACCAGAAACCTAATTTATCTTGCCAATTGCGTGATATGTCAAGCCTTCTATGTGGGTCTAACTAAAAGGAGGTTACAAGATAGAATTTATAATCACCTGTACGATATTCGTAAGGGCAACGAGGCTAACGCATTGGCTAAGCATATAATAGAACATACTTCTCATAACTTTTGTTTCAGAGTTTTACAAGTGGTAGGACAGAGCATGCGTGGTGGGGATTTCGATAATGAATTAGCTTTAGTGGAGCTGAAATGGATTTTAAAACTCAGCTCACACTTACCCCCAGGTCTAAATAATTACGTATCCATCAAACCGGTTCTTGAACAAAAGAATCCTTAATATAATTATAATTATGATTCATGAATTATGTTTGTTAGTTGAGAGAAAAAATCTTTTCTATTTTGATATTGCAGGAGAGAATTTTGTCTATATTGAATATTAGTATTTTGACACTTACTATAGAGTTGTTTTTAAATTCAATAAGTTTAATTCATTCAGATTTGATAAGTTTATACAACTGATATGAGGCTTGTTTGTCTTATGATGTATGTTTTAGCTAAATATGGACTTTCATTAGATGTTCAATTTTATATGTTTTATATTTACTAAGCCATTTTGGCTTAGATATGAACAGATTTTCGTATATATTTATCTACATATGCATATTCATTAATTGTTAGTTTGTTTAATAGTTTTTATTTGTTTTTATTTGTTTTTTATATTTTTTATATTTTTTAGTACTTTATAAATTAATAATGTTACTTAGTATGGTAGCCACAGCTATGTACTTTGTTTGGACTTTATTACTGAATGTCAGTTGTGTGTACGTTAGAAATTAATTGCTTGTTAGAATTAAATTTTCCCTCGCACTGTGGTATTTAATAGCTCTTGTTTTCTGCATAAAGTTGTCTGATGAAGCGTAGGATACACTTTCTGTGGCACCTTCCTTCTGTACTATTGGATTAATAAAAATTTGGCTTTTGGGATTCAACTGGTTGCCTAAGAGTCGTCCTTGGATTTTATTCGTGGCTAGATTCTCCGTTCACTTTTTTCACATATATATATATATATATATATATATATATATACTTAGAAAATGAAATAGATGTTATCATCTACTGCTATCTGCGTCTAGATTTTTACATCGCAGCATTGCTTCCACCTTTTTCTCTGTACTCACACTAATCACTAAGCTAAACTAGTGAGAAGGGCTTACATCTGTAGCGGCTTTTTGGCTTGTATAATCAAAAAAATGGCGGTCTTATACTAGCCCTGCCTAGCGACTTGGACACTGCTTATTTGATCTACATATAACTTACCAGTGTGCTTTCTCGCTCAATTTGGCCTGTATACAATTACCATAGGAGATTAAAAACTATGATAACGGTGTATACTGTATACTATTTCTCATGTAATACTGTTTTGCAATGCTATCAGACTGTGAACATTTGCCAGAAACTACGTTCAATTTTCACTATTGTACACTGTATATGCTTTTGTTGTCAGGAACTACTTTGACTGCAAATTGGATTACAAGTGTTTCCATGATGCTATGCTTATTAGGGAACAGTACTGTATTGTTTAGCAATGTATTTATACCTATAGCTTGTTACATATAATGTAATTCAGCTGAGCTATCTGTGCTGTTGAACAATACTGTTTTCTGACTAATTGCTAGCTACATTTATACAGTCTACCTAATTGTTTCTGCTCTGCTTTTATGTTGCTGCCTTGTTTATTGCATTTTTTTTATCAGTTAACCTTGCAGCTATCCACACTCTCTTCATGCACTGTCTCCACTCCTCCCTATCCACCTAACTATCATCCACACACTTTCACTCAACCCCCTCAGAGCCCCTTCCCATATTAACCTTATAGCAATATCCTACCACACACAGCTCCTACCTGCATACACTCTCTCTTCCTCACACTCATCCTCACTTACTAAGTACCCCCCCACCTCACACACTCTGTCCAGCTTTATACAACTTCCTGTTTTTGTTCCCTCTATATTCCTAACCCATTTCCTATCTCTCTTTCTTGTCAACCATATTTGAGCAGAACATGCTCAGGTTTGTGTGTGTGTGTGTGTGTGTGTGTGTGTGTGTGTGTGTGTGTGTGTGTGTGTGTGTGTGTGTGTGTGTGTGTGTGTGTGTGTGTGTGTGTGTGTGTGTGTGTGTGTGTGTGTATGTGTATGTGTGTAGGGCAGTAGATTGAATGGACACTGCCCTGACACCCAGGAAAATCAATGTCAGAACATTGAAATCACTTTGTGTACATGCTCTGGGGATTACCCAGAGCAGACTAAACCAACAGCAAGTATTTATACCCCCCCCATTTGGGGGGGTTGCATACCCACACCTCCTGCTAATTATATATACTAACTCCGAGATCAGAATCTTGCACACCTGTCAACCACCTATCACTGTCATTCAAATGGTGTTGTGTCAGGGCAGTGTCTGTTCAACCTACTGCCCTACACCATATGTGCACATATACATTATGACCTGTGAATTACTAATTAGTTGCTTATTACAGGAGATGAAGCTATAGATTTATAAGTTCATAGGTGTGTACTAGGCTATTGGCCCTGGAGCTTTTACAAGCCTAGTCCATAGAAGTGCCCTGGCATTGTGCCGCCTGACGTTAGTTCCCTGTGCCTCTATCAGGTAGCACCACTGGAGTGATCCCAGGGTGAACTTTCTATTTCTCATCCACTCATCAGGATTTCTCTTGAAGAGAGCCAGTGAGATGCTCTGCTTGACATGTATGGGAAGTCTTTTCCAGAGCATGGGCAGTCTCTGGGTTATGGGCCTGTCCCTCCAGCATATTCAGTTGATTGTGGTAATGAGATTGAGGTCTCTGGAGCATATGGTGCAGAGGGAATGCAATGTCTTTAGATGTAGCATTTCTAACAGAGCTGGGTCAGACATGGCTTTGTAAGTCAAGTAGAGATCGCCTCTTAGTAGATGATATGAGACAGAAAATAGCTGGAGTTTTTTGAGTCTATGTAGGACAAGCGTTTAAGGCCTAGGATCAGCTTTGTGCAGTACTTTTGTGGCCTTTCCAGCTGTTGCAGGTGTTTAGTGAGGTACATTCCAAATGGGGCATTGTACTTGATGAGTGGCCTAATGAGGGAAGAGTAGAGAGAGATGATGACCTCTTTCTTCCTGGATGCAAAACCCTTGGTAATGAGATGTGCCACATAGAAGGGCTTTCTGACCACAGTGGCAATTTGGTGGTCGAAGGAGAGGTTGCTGTCAACCTGTGTCCCCAGATCTCAACGCCTTCAGTGTTCAGTTGGCTCCCATATATGTGGTAATTAGTGAGAACTGAATTTTTCCCAAAGGGGATGACGACACATGTTTTTTTGGCATTAAGCTTAAGGCCATGGTTTCAACACCAGTCTTTGGTCTCAGTGAGGCCTTTCTGTAGGATGTCTACATCACTTGGGGAGTCAATAATGGCTCCCAGCTTGCAGTCATCTGCAAACTTGGTCAGCCAGAGTCCCTCCATGTTGGCCTGGACTTCTGAGAAGTAGATGACAAATAGGAGAGGACCCAGGACCAATCCCTGTGGGACTCCACTCATGGCTGGTCGGCAGTCTGACTTGGAGTCCGCTACTTTCACACTGTGGGCTCTATCTGTAAGCCAGTTTGCAATCCACCTAGCGATATAGGGGTTAATGCCTAGTTTGGCGAGTTTATCAATAATGAATCAAATGCAAGTTCAGTCCCAAACAAGGCAAAAGATAAGAACACAAATATAAAAAAATATAAAATTTAATAACTCAAGGTAAGCACTTTCATGGTTGATAACCACTTCATCAGGTTAAGTTTTTCATGGTGGTTACCTTTGTGGGGGTGTGGGTGAGATGTGGATTTCCATGGTGATTAGTTTGTGGCTAGTGC
Organism: Protopterus annectens; assembly: GCF_019279795.1. NCBI lineage: Eukaryota > Metazoa > Chordata > Ceratodontiformes > Protopteridae > Protopterus > Protopterus annectens. Next base: position 670,378,736 of record NC_056750.1, on the reverse strand, counting down.
TAACCAGGGAGGAAATGACTATTGGTGTAGATCAATGGTTGCCCATGTTAGTAATAAACAGGTCAAGGATGTTGCTTCCTCTAGTGGGGATAAGAATGAGCTGGTCCAAGGCACTGGAACTGATGAATTCCAGGAAGCGTTGGGCCAGTGTATTGGTGCATGAGTAGTTTTCCCAGTTGATGGAGGGGTAGTTGAAGTCACCTAGCATGAGAGTGTTGGGTTGGACCCTAATAGTTTCCAGGGTGCTTAGGAACACGGAGTGAGAGTCTTGGGTCATGAATGGGGACCTATAGCAGACTATGACCTGAATCACCATCTTACCCAATGTTAGTTGTACCTGAAGTATCTCTGATGCATTATGTTGGGCTACCAGTCTGGAGGTGTGCGCATCCTTTATGAATATGGAGACACCACTGCCTTTGGAGCTTCGATCAATGTTCTGGAGCCAAAAGGTGTGGAATGTGTTATAGCCAGGTAGCTCAGGGGTGCTTTCTGCTGCTTTAAACCAGGTCTCCATTACATCACAAATGCCGATGTTCTACATTTTGAGGAGTGCTTCGAGCAAGTGCATCTTGAGATTTAGACTTCTAGCATTGAGCAGCATGACCCTCAGATTGCATTTATTTATAGCTGTTACGGTAGTAATTTAGTCTTTGGAACATCACCTAAAAAAGACACTATAGGGGTGGCAAGAGCCTTAGACAGTATCTGGAAACCCAGGGGTGACAGATGCAGGCCATCTCTGGCAAACCATCGAAGTCTGTCAATCATGTCATCCCAAGCAGACACAAACTGGATCTTCTTAGAATGACACCAGAAACTTAATCAATTGTTGAAGTCAATCATTTTCTGCTTGTACTATGGTATCATTCTGGGTGATGGTAAGATGCTGCTCAGGGCTAGGGTCATACCTGCCTGGGCAACATAATCTGAGAGCTCCTCCTTGTCTCTTTTCATGTAGTCCAGGGAGGTGCATCTCAGATCATTCACACCCACATGGACAGTGACAGAGTCATACTTGTACTTGTTGTGGAGTGACCTGAGTGCATGTGTTATGTGTCGGATTCTGGCATGTGATAGACAGCTGACTGTTATTTTCTCCTTATTCAGCCTAGTGAGTGGGACATCAGTGTGCCTCACTACTACTGAGTCACCTATGATTAATGTATTGGGCAAGCCGTTTTGCCTTAGGGGCTTAGGTTGAGGGTCACACTGTGTAGGTGAGCTATGTGTCTTGCAGTTTGTGCTGTGTTGTGGTGGTCCAGTGCGTTTCTGCCTTGGAGGTCTTTGTTGTTTGCGTAGGTTTCTTTTGAGAGCCTCCATGAAGGTAGGTGTGTGGTTTGTGTTTTCATGTGAGACCTGTGATGGTGTGTGTTCTGGAGATCTATGTGTTGCATGTGGTATGGTGCAGGTGTTGATCTTCTCCTCTTAACCAACTATTCCTGTCTTGGCGTGAGAGTACATGGCTTCCAATTTGGATCTATAAGTGCATCTCTCACAAGTCTGAGTGTTGGGAAGTAAGAGGAGAGGGTAGTCTGTGTACATGAGGCAGTTGCTACACTGCCTCAGAATGCCCAAGTTCACTAGGTTAATAGGAGAAAGCACAGGGAACTGACCTTTAGACATGCCAGGAGGGATGGTCATTATTACTAAGTACTGGAGCTGTTTCCTTATACATTCTATTTACAGGAAAAAGTCACTCAAGGTGTCTGAGTCTGTACAGAGCACTGCCAAACACTTGAGGGGAAACTAATACGTAGACCCTGAAAATTTAAAGATGAAGTATTTAGACAGATATTCTGAAGTTAGAAAGAAATCAAGCAGTACTTACTGAAAAATAAAGAATTAGCTTGTCAAGAATGATGAAAAGAGGGGATTCGCATGAATGGCTACTGCCTGGCTACTACTACTGGTAGTCTCAGCACAGCTTCACTCTGTTGGGATACAATACTCCTTTGTTTCTTCTCTCACCAGAAGCAAAATGTTAGCACCAGTCCCAAGAAGAGAAGCAGGCCACGGCCTGTTTGGTGATCCACAGTCTTGTCCCATATGGTGCAAGTGTCTGCAGGCTTGTAGTCTTTTTCTGGTAGATGCCTCAAATAGCAACCAGACCAATCAGGTACCTTAAGCATAGACACTCACTCTCCAACCAGAAAGAGTCAGGAATCAATGTACTCTGTTCCTACTATCACCAGGATCAGAATATAAGCACAGATTCCAAGCTGTTACCTATAAAGCAGTTATTAAGCTTTCTGGTGATCAGCAGCCTCCAGGAAATAATGTAACTGCACTTCTTCTCTCACCAGGAGAAAACAGAAGCACTAATCGCAGGATGACTACAGAGAGGCAGAATGTGGGCTCTCCAATAACTGGTGGTCTTGCAATAGATGCTTAAAGGTAAGATGAAAAAAATGGTTTATCCTAAACACTGCAGTGTGCACTAGAGGGGTTAGATGTGAAAGTAGGTAACTTAAGTTTTACCTGTCTAAAAAGTTAAGTTTTAGTGGAGAGTCACTATTTTTAAAACAGCAAGATGATGGGATGATGGGATTTAGCTGCTGAAAGAATGATGTATACTCAGAAGTCCCTGGATTTGTTTTTGCAGTCAGTTCAGTGGTACAAGGTCACAAACAGGAGCAGATCAGCTTGACTAAAGAAACCCAACACAGCATAACACAAAAGAGCGTACTACCCAAATGAAAGAAGCTCTAGGAAGTGTCGTCTAGCAATCAGATGTGCAGAACAAAGGCAGTTTATTCTTCTTCCCCAAAGGTTAAACTAGCTCCTTGAGCTTGAGTGAAATATTGCAAAAACACGGAATAGAGTTTAAATAGCACAAACACACAAAAACAGTAGAAAAATACTTATCTCAGTTGTCAGGGGCCTAGTTTTCAGCCAGTCTGATGACTCATGGTCACAAACAGGAGCAGATCAGCCGAGCTTAAAGCAGCCCAGAAAAAAAAATAATAATATAGATTAAAGGAGTACACTTGCTAGTCAAAACAAGCTCTATTAAGTGATTGACGGGAATCATGCACTCAGAACAAAGGTAGTTAACGTTTCTCTCTTCCAAGTAGATTTTGTTTGGGTTCTTCCCAAAACAGCATAAAAAGGAGCTTTGTCTCAGTTGTTATGCACCTAGTTTTGTAGTGAATCTAGTGTTTCAAGGTCAAAGCAGATTTAAAGTACTTTCTTAATACCACATAATATAACATTAATATTGAAGAGGGTATTTTTTTACTTTACTTTGATAACTTAACAGACCTAAAACTGCCTTCCTCCTATCATAGTAGAACATGGGACAAAAGAAGGTTTAGGATTTCCTGATAGTGATTCAATGTTATGATATCTGTTTTTAAAGAAATAATAGAGCATACTCTGCAAAGTCAAAAGAAACATATAAAGGCATTTCCAGTAATGAAAAGTTTAAAATTTTGACAGATGCATGATTTGCGGGTGACTGCTTTCTTTAGCTGACTTATCCCAGCCGCATCTGACTTGTATCTTAACTGACTTTATTGAGTTTTAACAGTTTTACTTGTTTGCCAGTAAATTGGAAGAAGAATGTATTATTCTTCTTAAATGTCCCTTGTTTATAGCTAACAGTAGTTGTAGAGCAGCGGTGTATTAGATGTATAACCTCACAAGTGTACCTGGGTATAGAAATCTTGCAATATTTAATAGATATACCTTTGCATAACTTATACCATGTGATAACAAACTTCAGAGAGAAAACTAGATGTATTCCATCGTTAGCTAACCATGTACTCACTTCAGAACAGCAAAGGTTGATCTTTAATTTTATAGGGGATGGTAAACACTGAAGAAAGTCAAGGAGAAAGCTAATGGCCAGCAAATGTTTTGAGGGGTTCAGCTGTCCAGAATTCAGTAGATATGCTCAAGATGCAGATATGACACAGCTCATACAGGCTAGAACCCACCCAAGGCCAATTTAGGTGCTCTCTGAACTTAGTCTAGTCATGGTGCGGAAAGAGACGAGTACAGGAAAGTATTGGACCCAGGAGGCAAAGATGCTAGACATTCTCTGTAATTCTGGAGTTGTCAGGAGAAAATGCACAGTGTGGGGAAAGGATATGGCACAATATGGCAATGCGTATCAATTGTGCTATCTTACGGGAACAATGGATATTTGATGACTTTATATCCTGCATGGATTTGTTTCCAAGTAGTAATAAATTCTGGACATCCATTAAAGAAATCTCACATCCCTGCCAAAATTGCAACCCAAACCCCTCTCCCAATAACTCACCACTCAAAACTGTAATACAGTTCAACTCTTATTTTGTGAATAGTATAGCATCTCTAACCAATGATTCCTCAACATCCAGTTCCAACCCTGCCCAACAGCCCATATCACCATATCCACTTTCATCTTTAAACTGTGCCCACATCCTATATAAAATTACTCAAACAAACTTAAACCATGCTCTTCTTCAGTTGGTGACCTTCCTAGCGAGTACATAAAAATAGCAGCTTATAAACAGGTCAATCCAGAATCCCACATTCTCTCTCTCTCTGGAAAAAGTTGCACATTCCACTGCACAAAGGAGGAAATGAAACAGAAATTAATAATTTTAGACATATATCAGTCTTATTCCCCCTCACCAAAATATTTGAAATTTCATGTATTCAAAAACAATTGATAGACTATCTCCCGCGGGAAGAACTCCTATCCCCTGCACAACATGGCTTCCATCCTTCCCATAGTACTAGCACTACCCTTCTAACCTATATAGATACTGTCAATAAAGCTGGAGATAATGACAAACTAGTTTCTTCCTTAGTTCTAGACTTGCCTAAATCCTTTGACACAGTTTGTCACAGCAGATTTCTACTTCAATGTTATCATTAAGTCTGTCTCAGCACACCCTTTTGTGGTTCAAAAGCTACTTGTCCAATAGATATCAGTCAGTAAAATGGCACTCCATGCGCTCTCCTTACCTTCCAGTACCCACAGGTGTACCATAAGGCTCTATCCTTGGTCCCCTCCTTTTTAACATTTTCACCAACGCCCCTATACTTCTACACAACAGGCCACCCTAATATGGTATGCAAGTGATTCCACTCTCATTTGCACATTTGACAACATGGTACACCTCCAAAAAATTACCCAGGAAGCTTTAAAAGCCACTAAAACATGGCTTCATAACTCACAACTCATGCTCAACCCAAAAAAGACTAAACTACTACTTTTTTCTCCAAAATCCCTCTCTCGTGAAAAATAAAACTGAAACTACTGTCTCTTGATAGTACAACCACTGAAGTCACTTCTCACAGCAAATTATTAAGGGTGATAGTGGATGATAATCTTACATTCGACCTGCATATACAAAATTGCATAAGAAAAGCTCATAAAAATAAAAGTGCTTTACAGAGCCAGAAACTTTCTCACTGATGCAACTAAAACTACACTTGCCACTACGTATCTCCTCCCCAGTCTTCTTTATGGCAATCCCATCCTTAGTACCCTCCAGGCTTCACAGGAATTAAAACTTAAACAATGCTATAACAAAGTTGCCAAATTTGTAGTGCATACCCCTTTCAGAACTCACCACTGTATAGCAATGAAAAGCCTGCCTTGGTTAGAACTGCCACTTCAGTTAACATATACACAACTTCTTGTCACCTATAAAATTATCCAGCATCCATCTGCCTGTCCAGCAGTAAAATCCATTCTACAGAACTATGTTCCTAGTTGGTCACTGCGATCCAGTGATCAAAAACCTCTGTCTGTCTACAAACCTAGCAGATCTGCTGGACATTGTACACGCACAGAAATTCCTGGATTTTGTACACACAAACTCCCTGGATCAGACAATCAATACACCAACCAGGGGTGCAACCACATTGGATCTGGTCCTCACTAATATGGGAGAGTGCTGCACACCCCCTACTGTAATACCTTCCCTGGTAAGGTCAAACCATAAAATGGTCTCCTTTGTAGTAAAAATAAAACCTGGACCCCCAGCTAAACCAGGAATATTCGGGAACTATTCTAAGGCTAACATCCTGCTATTAAGTGAGAACCTGGCAACATTTCTAGCCCCTATAAACCCTGAGAACACTTTTGCCTATGTAGGACTGTTCACAGAAACCCTGTACAAGCATGTTAATAGCTGCATAGAGGCAGCTGTACCCACCAGGACGAAGTACAGAACTAGCTCCAAAAACAAGCCATCCTGGTGGAATCACAAAGTCAATCAGATGTATAACAGGAGGAAGAAAATCATGGCAAAAATTAGGAGGTGCAGCACCCAGCAGGATAAAAGCACTCTCATCAAACTAAACAAACAACGAGAGGACAAATAAAGTCTACCAAAGCCAAATTTGAGGTAAGTTTGGCCTCCCAGCCAAGGACAGCCACAAAGCATTCTTTAGCTATGTTCGCAACCTCAAAGGTAATACACAATTGTGTGCAGAGCTCATTGAAAATGGAGCCAACTATACTGAGCCTGAAGATATAGCAAGCCTCCTGGCTGAAAAATTCAGCTCCAGCTTTACTTCTTTCTCTCCCTCAAACTTCCCTCAGGAAATATCATCAAAAATAACTCCCCCTACTATCACTATGGAACAGGTCCTTAATGCTCTCTCTAAGACCAGAACACTGCATCAATGGGCCCCAACGATATCCCAGGATGCCTTCTAAATAGCATGAAACATGACTTATCAGGGCCTCTGGAATTACTATTTAACTGTAGACTCCAAAGAGGCTTTGTGCCTCATGAATGGAGAAAGGCAACAGTCATCCCTCTGCACAAAGGTGGGCCATCTACAGACCCTGGAAACTACAGAGCCATAAGTTTCACTAGTCTTATATGTAAAGCCATGGAAAGAATTATCATGGAGATGATCAATAGGGATACAGTAAACCTCCAGACACTTGACCCAACCCAGTTTGGTTTCGTGAAGGGCAGATCATGCCTACTCAACCTGGTGGACTTCTTTGAGAAGGTCACCAAAGCAATGGATGATGGCAAAATCATTCACACTACCTATTTTGACCTGGCCAAGGCATTTGACACAATACCCCACTCAGACATTGTTGACAAACTCAAGAGGTTAGGTACAAACCCATATGTAACCCAGTGGATAGCCAACTGGCTCAAAGACAGGACCGAGGAAATTGGGGAGTCCACCTCTACAAAGAGGATATTCACAAGTGGAGTCCCTCAAGGATCAGTCCTTGGACCGCTCCTTTTTGGCATTTACTTCTCAGAAGTCAAGGCCAATGTCAGTGGTCTCTGGCTGACTAAATTTGCAGATGATTGCAAATTAGGTGCTGTCGCTGAATCTCAAACTGACACAAATGTTCTCCAGGAGGGGCTGACACAGACAAACAACTGGTGTCAGAGCCGTGGACTAAAACTAAATTCCAAGAAATGCATAATAGTATCCTTTGGGAAGTCATCCATCACTGGTAAATATCATATTGACAATACACCGCTTACAGTTGACCCAGTCGTCAGGGACTTAAGGACACACATAGATAGTATTCCAGCCTTTGATCATCATGTGTCTACAGTGGTGAGGAAATCATTCTATGTTGTCAATTTATAAACAAAGGTATGGCACCTAAGTCCAAGGAAGTCATTGTTCCACTGTATACAGCATTCATCAGACCTAATCACTGAGTACAATGCTCCCTTTGGTATGTACCTAACCAGGCATATCCAACAACTGGAATATCCACAGAGGTTCCTCACTAAAGAATACAGGACGTAAGTAATATGTCCTGTGCAGACCACCTCAAGGCCCTATCCCTGTATTCTGTCTCCTACAGGCTTTTGACGGGAAATCTATGCCTGGCATACAGGACATTGTCAGACCCCACTCCGATAAGCCTCCTGCATATCCACAAAACAAACAGTACCAGAATTACCCATTCTAAAGACTTAAACCTTGCCTGCAATATAAATAGGTCCTGCTGGAGAGACATGTATGTATCCCAGAGACTACCCCATCTATGGAACAAGCTTCCCATCCATGTGAAGCAGAGTTCCTCCCTAATCTAATTCAAGTGCAACTTGGACAATTGGATAGAAAACCGGAAATCCATCCCTGGTTTGGCACCTATGTTTCTGATGCAAACAGGTAACCTGTAAGTGGTTTATCTCCCAGGCCCATGCTTATACTTATCAAGTGTATCAGAACTTGTCAGAAGTTTGGGATGCATGGCTAGGCTTAAAAAGGCCCTTGTGCTCATTAACCTAGTAAACAGCTATGAACCTATGTACTTGTACAATGTTGCTAAGGCCTGGAACTCTTTACCTGCATCCATCAGGTCTATACCCTCCCTCCCATCTTTCAAAACCACTCTGAAAGACTTCCTAGCTAAAATCTGTCTCTTTTCTTGCTCAAAATCAGGATAAACTATATCTCAAAATGTAAACAAGCATATTTTTGTTCCTTATACCTTTTACACATAGGAGCACATTAATAGATTTGGATATATGATGAATTCTCGCAATGTTGAATGTTTAAATATACTTTGCGTTTCGATATTTTTATGAGCATACTTTACACAAAGTCAAACATTCATATATTCAGCTTAACTGAAAGAGAATTATGCTAAAAGATATTTATAAGCAAGATACTCAAGAAGACGTTAAGTAGATCTGTTTATAAGACAATTGATTTAATGTGACAGACTAAATAGGAACTGTTGCTTTAAATGTGTAGTTTTAGAAATATACTTTTAAATACGTTTTGTGCTGTCAACAGGACATAGAGCACGATTATGCTATGGACATTGAATGAATCTTTAGACTGTGGATTAATACATATAGAGATGAAATGTTCTGACCCATTACAGTTATTATGTTTATTCTGAAATAATATTTAGAGATGCATTTGTGTGTGAGAGAGATTTCTAAGTCATGATTCTGTTATACAATGTCCGATTTCCTTAAGGAATCGAATGTCACAGCTGTTGAGAATGCATACATATTTTTATATTTTTATATGGTAAAAGAATTATTCTTATTATATCTGTTATGTATAAAATATAGGATTGTAGCAGTCTTGGAACATTATTGTATTTCACCTTCTAAGAATCATACAGCAATGAATTGTTTATTTAAATTGGAGCTTTGCTTATTAGATTTGGACAGCATATGCCGCCCTTAGATTCATTTGGCTGATGTCAGCTGAGAGTGTTTTGCGTTAACTGATGAGTTAGGTTATTTAAGTTAATGGTTCTATCAACAAGATTTTATTGGATGGCATTTTATATAAAAGGAGTGTTGATATTTGATTTAATTGATCTGATGAAGCGTGCACAACGCACGCGAAAGCGCTTATCCTGTCATTTGGTTGTATTGGAATAAAAGAAGATTTTAAGGATTTTTTTTAAGGGATGCAGTGTTGTTATCACTGCAACATGTGCAGGTTTATTTCTACAGGACCTTATGTTAATATAGAATCCCACCATAGAATTTTAACAGTCCCTAATGGTGTAAGTTGTGACACCAAAGGTGTTGTTTACATTAGTTTATGCAGCACATGTCCAGCATTTTATGTTGGGATGACTAGTAGATGTCTGAGGACTCGTATCAGAGAGCACAATTATGGCATCAGAAAAAAAGATGTCACCAACGCTTTATACAAACATTCTCTTGTTTGTTGTGATTTTAAAAAATTTCTATTTTCTATATTAGAAGTTTGTCAAACTGATTTAAGGGGAGGTGATTTTAAAAACTACATACAGCAGAGGGAAACTTTATGGCAGATAAAGTTAAAAGCTGACTGTTTCCCTGGCATTAATGATGCCATTAATATTAAATGTTTTTTGAAGCACAGGAAGTTACAAATCCATAAAAGGGAAGGAATAGTTCCCTCCTTTTTTAATTGAACAATTAACAATTGTATTTCACAATTAGTTATTTGATTTGTTAATTAATTGTTTAATTTTGACTGTATTTAAACTTGTTTTGTGAAGTGTTTTATTTATTCTGATGAAGTCTTTGGACGAAAGCGGTGGATTAAATTTTACTACGCTAATTCTACTTTTGCCTCTTATTGCTGCATCTGTTGTGGTCTTCTCTGATTTATTTAAGGATTTATTCTCGTGGTGTATCCTTACAGTTTTTTCGTGACATTGCTTCTTGATTTTTTGCTGGTAGGATACTTTGGGAGTCAACGATATTCTTAACAAGTTATTTGGTTTCTTCCGTTGATTTGTATCGTTCACTCCACGCTATGGAGAATACTGAAGTCGAACTAGACTACAATCCTGAAGGGAGACTGAATATGTTGAACATTGATGCTTTTTTGCCGCAAAAAAATAATCCGTTGCTGAACTTAAACTTCTCAGAAAAGGTGAGCACCACAACTACAACGAATGTGGGCGATGAAAATATGTCTGAGTTTTATGAATTAACTAGAGAACTAGAGAATAACCTTTATAAACTTCAGAGGTTATCATGGCAAAGAAAACACTTACAAGCATGCAAACATTTTAAGGTGATACCGAGAGGCATGCGTGTCCTATGCATGCCCACTTATGGACAGTTATACCCTAGTTTACTCAAAAAATGGCAAGAATTAAACTTGGAACTTGGGTACAAGTATATCAATTTACTGTTAGAACATTTCGAGCCAATTGAAATTGAGTTACAAAAGAAAACAGACTGTGCATATAGAGAGATCACGGACCGTTTTAAGTCAGAGGCATGCATTAGGAAGTTCAATAATATTTCTGCGCAGATTAATGTATATAGTGATAAACTTAAGAAAATCAAAGAAAGAAAACTATCCAGGGATGTTCAAGATTTTGCCACCAGTAACATTTTTGTTTGGCCGAGAGTAAATGCAACCAGTTCTGCCAACAATGTTTTCCGTTCACAACATGTTGAACAGGAAACAGGAAGGACTCAGGTTTCAAATTTGGCGCCTTTGTTAGGTGCCGCGTCCTGCAGTATGGAACCGAATGAAGTCAGGAGACAACAACGGGTAGATGAACTGAGTTGCAACACCCCACCGCCGAACCAACAGGCTCTGATGCTAGCAGACGAAGCTGAGAGGATAGGTACGATCAAACGCACCACTGCCATCATTAACCAACTTACTGATGGCCCTTTTCCGATCAAACAAGGTCGGTTCAACAGAGGGAGATCATCGAGTCGTGGACCGAGAAAACGGAAATACTCGCAGGAAAGGTACGGACAACAACAAAAAAGAATGCTGAACTGACTGGACTGGTGTTTAATCACTCTGATTATGTTTTATCTAGTTCTGATTTTTCTCTGTTAAATAAAGGGCTAAAATTCATACCGGCACAACCTAGTAGTTTGGGTGAAACTTTCACCGATCTGAGATTGTTTGCTAGAAATGTTGCGTTGAAACTGTTTTTCAAAGATAAGACCACAGTAGCAGAAGTTTCTAATTGTGCTAATATGTATTGTTTCAAAAACAAAAGCAGCTTTTCTCCTCCACTACCCGCGATGGTAGAATGCTTCGTGAAAGCATGTGAGAACGATTTTTATAAATTGTACTCACAGGGGCATATTAGTAATAAGTACTGTAATTTAGATAGGGATGAACAGAAGTCACTTCGGGATTTAAAGTTTAATAATGATATTTTGATTACCCCTGCTGATAAAGGTGGGGGAGTAGTTATACTGAATAGAGCAGAATACATTGAAAATATTGAGTCTTCTCTCAAGTTGACTAATAGTTACAGTGAGCTGACCATAGAGAAAGTTAACAAAATAATTAGTGATGTGAAGAATAATCTATATGATTTACTCATGTGCCGCCAGATTAGTAGTGAAATGCATGATTTTCTACATATTCAGGAACCAGTGATACCTATGTTAAAAGGTTTGCCCAAAATACATAAGGAGGTGAAACCTATACCAATGAGACCTATAGTCTCTGGAAGAAATTGGGCTACCTACAATATTTCAATATTTTTAGAAAAAATGCTTAGACCTATAGTTGACAAAGTAATTACCATTCTTAGAGACACACAGAATCTTTTGCAAGATATAGACTTGATTCCAAAAGATGAAATGGCAGTAGATGAAATGTATCTAGTAACATTAGACATTTGTAATCTATTCACTTGTATACCAAATGAATATGGGCTGCAAGCTGTTCGTGAAATTATGATGAAAGAAAGTGAATTTTCAACAGACAGACAGATGTTAATAAGTCAATTACTTGATTTGGTATTGTACAATAATGCATTCATTTTCAACAACCAGTATTATCTTCAAACATGGGGTGTCGCCATGGGCACCCCATGTGCGAATTCTTATGCGAATTTGGTCCTATACTTTTGGGAAAAAACGTGTCTATTTGAAAGTAGTTGGATGGAAAAGATAATTTTCTACAGAAGATTTGTTGACGATGTAGTACTGTTTTGGAAAGGAACAGCTATTGAATTAAGACAATTTGTAACATTTTTAGAGTCTACGACAGACTTTCTGAGATTTACATATGAATATTCCAGAGAAAATATTGATTATCTAGATGTGAGCTTATATTTTAACAAAGAAGGTATGCTGACTTCTAAGATTTTCAGAAAGAAATGCTGGAAGAACAACATGTTAGAACAAAGTAGCATGCATCCTAGACACACTTTTGTAGGAATAATGAAAGGACAATTTATGAGACTGACTAAATTATGTAAGGATCCATGTATATTGGAGGAGGAAGCCAATAATATGACACGAATATTCGCAGAAAGAGGCTATGAACCCAGGTTAATCAAGGAAATACGAGATGACATTGTACCTCCAATAATAGATCAAATGAATTTGACTCAGATAAATAGAGTAAGGGGACAGACAGCAATAGGTAATAAAAGGAATAAACACACAAGAGAATATGTTGATGAATATAGAAACAAAGATAAAGTAGTCTACCTAATGAAATACACGAATGACAATGGGCACATTAGGAAGATAATTATGCAAAATTGGAACATCTTGACAACAGTAGATGACATTAGACAAGTAGTGGGAAGAAAACCAACTTTTATGTTTAAGACATGTGACAACCTGAAAGACATCTTTGCTAGAAACTTAAATACTAAAGCAGATAGGAGAGGAGAAACACCTGGGACATTCTCTTGTAAGAGATGCAATATGTGTAAACATATAAATAATATACAAGAATATAGGCACCCTTATGGTTTCTTTGAGTTCAAACCAAAAAGATATGCTGATTGTAACAGCAGTAACTTGATTTATATGGCGAACTGCACTTCCTGTGAAGCATTCTATATTGGACTAACAAAAAGAAAACTGAAAGAGCGGATTTACAATCACATATACGACATACGTAAGAAAAATGAGTTAAATGCTTTAGCTAAGCACATTATTGTTAATTCTACACACGAGTTCAAATTTAGAGTGCTGCAAATAGTGAATATCAGCAACAGGTTAGGTGACAATGTTAATCGCCTTCTGGAAATGGAATTAAGTTGGATTTTTAGAACAGGAGCTCACAAAGAACCCGGACTGAACAATTATGTGTCCCTGAAACCCATACTTGAAAAGAGAAAATAAATGAAATAAAATAAAATAAAATAATCTAATGAAATAGACTTAGTCATTGGTATGGACATTAGATGGATTATAGTTGTTATGTGAAGAAAGAAAATGTTACCCATATTCATATAGAGATAAGATAGATTTACTTAGATGAACACGATTTTACCTAAATTAAGTCATGTAGTAATAACTTTAACAACGGCATATATATTAAATGAAGAGTTAGGACTTTTTGATTCATCACTTTTATTCTTAGTTTTAACTAGTTATGCTTATTATTTATATTTATATGCACATCTAAGGTAACGTGTAGGTACATTGGTAGTGATGTGACACTGATGAATTTTGAAAGGCACAATACAACATACCATATTGGTATATTTTATATATACATTTTTTTATATATTATATATATATATATATATATATATTTATATATATATCTTTTACCTCTTTTTATACATAGGAGCACATTAATAGATTTGGATATATGATGAATTCTCGCAATGTTGAATGTTTAAATATACTTTGCGTTTCGATATTTTTATGAGCATACTTTACACAAAGTCAAACATTCATATATTCAGCTTAACTGAAAGAGAATTATGCTAAAAGATATTTATAAGCAAGATACTCAAGAAGACGTTAAGTAGATCTGTTTATAAGACAATTGATTTAATGTGACAGACTAAATAGGAACTGTTGCTTTAAATGTGTAGTTTTAGAAATATACTTTTTAAATACGTTTTTGTGCTGTCAACAGGACATAGAGCACGATTATGCTATGGACATTGAATGAATCTTTAGACTGTGGATTAATACATATAGAGATGAAATGTTCTGACCCATTACAGTTATTATGTTTATTCTCAAATAATATTTAGAGATGCATTTGTGTGTGAGAGAGATTTCTAAGTCATGATTCTGTTATACAATGTCCGATTTCCTTAAGGAATCGAATGTCACAGCTGTTGAGAATGCATACATATTTTTATATTTTTATATGGTAAAAGAATTATTCTTATTATATCTGTTATGTATAAAATATAGGATTGTAGCAGTCTTGGAACATTATTGTATTTCACCTTCTAAGAATCATACAGCAATGAATTGTTTATTTAAATTGGAGCTTTGCTTATTAGATTTGGACAGCATATGCCGCCCTTAGATTCATTTGGCTGATGTCAGCTGAGAGTGTTTTGTGTTAACTGATGAGTTAGGTTATTTAAGTTAATGGTTCTATCAACAAGATTTTATTGGATGGCATTTTATATAAAAGGAGTGTTGATATTTGATTTAATTGATCTGATGAAGCGTGCACAACGCACGCGAAAGCGCTTATCCTGTCATTTGGTTGTATTGGAATAAAAGAAGATTTTAAGGATTTATTCTCATGGTGTATCCTTACAGTTTTTTCGTGACATTGTTCCTTATACCTCCTTTCTCTCCGTTCTTCATTTACCTCCTTACTGCTATCTAATTCTCATCTCTGACTTTCTGTCTAAATATACCACAAGCCTGTTTTCCCTCACTTCACATTGCAGTTCCCATTTGTATTAGACTAACTTACCTTTAATTTCTCTACAGACTGTCTAAAATTTCTGTAAACATTAAATGATTGTTATGTACCTTGTATCGATTCTTAACCAATGTTTTTATATTATGTCTAATTTGTTAAACTTATTTAAACTGCAGTTGTTTTGTTTTATTTTTGACAATTGTAAAATTATGTTCTTAAAATGTTTTGTAATAATCTGGAGCTTTTCTCCCCCAGGCCTCCACTGAAAATGGGTTTCTACCCAGTTGGACTTTCTCGGTAATCAAATGTCAATAAATATTTAAATAAAATAGTACACTGGGCTCTCTCACCTCAATGGAGTGTAGAACTCGGTGCAATAATGCTAGACTACAGTGGTGGCAATACCTGCAACTGCTGTCCCTAGGTCAAAAGATTGATTAGACAAGCCTTATTTTTGGGAAAGATTCTACAATGGGACTCACATAAATGCACTGTGTGACTACTGTACCTATAGCCTAAGAATCTTTGTAGATGAGTGCTGCTATTGGGAGCCTAGGATTGGAACCCCAATAGAATCTGTCATGCAGGATGTACTTACTTACTTAGACCATCAAATGGGCGGGTAACCAGGTACTGTATTTTTCAATATTTAAAAAAAATATGTAGATGGCATTATATGGTGCAAAAGGGGAAAGGCAAAGGCTGGGCAATTAGGTAGTGCTGGAGGTGTGGACACTCTAAAATGGGCAGCATCCATTCATTATAGTATTACCTGGAGGAAGCCAAACTATGGAAAAAGTCCCATGAGGCTGTGTGCTTTGCAATGTGGAAGACAATCCTGCCATTAACAACTTTAAAATTCTGATTAAGAAACATAACCTGACAATTTAGATTTGTCTGTTTAGGAAAGAAAGTGGCTGTTACATGTAATTTTTACAATGTCAACTACTGTTTACAAGCACTGGAAAGCTCCATTTGGAAACTTTAGTTTGTTTGTGTCTTTCGGCTTTTCCCGGTTAGGGGTCGGCACAGTGGAACTCCGGTCCGCTAATGATTGGTAGTTGATTTTTTATGTGCCGAGTTACCAGCCCTGACGCACAACCTTCAACGAAGGTATGCTCATTCATGCAGGTCTCCATGCAGAAGACGCGCTAGCTGAGAATCGAATCGGACAGCGTCTTACTGTGAGGCGACAACGCTACCACAGCACCACCACCTGAATTTGTATGGAAATAAACCGTGTAGCACACTGCATTCAGATCCAGATTACACTGTAGTTAAAGAACTTTGGCACAAATGTTTATTATTCTTTGTCTGTTTTGGTGAATTGACTTAATGTTTGTTAATGGGTTTTGGTCCATTCTGTTAATACTGTTCTTGAATGCTCCAGTGTTGGGTATATTTGTTTATTGACTTTACTACAATATTGTTATTGTAAAATAAAAAAAGAACTTTAACATGTCAAACAGTAGCTGAATCTTATGGAGAGCAAAATATGGACATTAAATAACTACTTATTATTAAAGTCCTGCTTCTACAAATTCAAACTATACAAATGCTATACTTAAGACCGTTAAACACTTGGATTTTTACTATATTTCCTGTATACTTTATACCAACTTTTATTGAAAGCTGTAGTGTTACAAAAATGTTGAAAGTAAGACTAAATTATCTAGCTTATTGATTTCATTTTCTTAAAGAAATTATTTCTTCAAAATTCAATATTTCACATAGATATGGACTGGATTCAGATGACTGGTTACTTGTTCAAAACATTAGGCAGTTTATCTCTCAAAACTTTGGGCAGTTTATTCTCTCAAAAATACAAGGCTTGACAAAAATAGGGGTTACGACTTATTCAGCACTATTAAATTATATAAGGTCTAACTCTGGGTTTCATAAAGAATCCCACTGTTGTCACTAGGAGCTGCAGCCAAAAGGAACTGCTTAACTGCAAAGGTGCCTCACAGCATGCATTGCTGGGCAGAGTACATGGCTAATTAGCATAGGCTTCTCCACAGGAATGCCTCATTAACATATAGCTTAGTCAAGGAAAGACCTCATATTCATCTAATTTGCACGTTTCTGAATCACTTGGTGTTACTGATAGAGCTAGTCAGTACTTTCCTGCTGTATTCTCCTCTGTACACGCACACACACACACACAGACACACACACACACACACACACACACACACACACACACACATACACACACACACACACACACACACAAACCATTACATTTCTTAACTGTCCCTTAGTTTACAGAATGTCCCAGATGTAGCTTCTAATTTTTTCCCCTGCCCCTCCTAAATCATGGATGATTACATTCTGTCAGTAATGCCAGATACGACTTTCATTCTTCTTATTGTACAGAAAGTGCATTATGATGCTACACTTGTTGCTCTATTAACTTTTTAATTGCCTCAGAATAATATTTAAAACATCTCTAGTGTTGTTTAGCTTACCTTCTGGCTTTACCCAGAAGCCTTGACCACAGCTGTTTAGAGGTATGGCAGCCCCTACCTCCAAATATACCTATGCCGATCCCTCTCAATTATCTTTGATTTTACAGAATGTCCCTAATTTTGCATTATGTCTGTCCTGTCCCACATAACTAATGAACCATTGCAGTCAGTCAAAAATACCAGACATTATAGTTTCTTACTTGTTATTGTTCAGAAAATATATCAAGAACTGCTTTCAAGTACAGTGAACTAAAACTCTGTTAATGAGGTTTTTCCTCAACCAAACGTATTGTATTCAAAGCTTTTTTCCCCATTAAGTAACTTATGATAATATTTAAAGGATGTTCCTTGTATCTAATGTTAGTGAAGTGGACTAAAGCACTGCCTCACTGACAAGTTGCTTTCTGTGCCAAACATAGAGAGTTCAAATCCTTCCCTATTTTTAATTTTTAAAGTGAGTTAAAATAACATTTAATGAATGTACCTGGTGTGAAGTGCTACCCCCCATATATCTTGTGTCTTTCATGCTGCATAGTTTGTTGTTCTGTTAACTTTAAGTGGATTGGTGTAATTTTTCAAATCCATTGTGTCTAGTGTTCATCCTTTATGCTGCAAAACTGTTGTATTAACAATTTAGGTGACTTTAGAGTAATAAGTTAAAATGGTGTTAGTGTCCCCCTCCCAAGATTATCATATTTGCTCACGGGTCAAGTTCAGAGGTATGATACCCCCCCATGTGCATCCCCCACACATTTATACACACTCACAGGCAAGCACACAGCATCCCTGCCCCAATTGCACTGAACACACACACACACACACACACACACACACACACACACACACACACACACACACACACACACACACACACACACACACACACACACACACACACACACACACACACACACACACACACACACACACACACACACACACATATATGTAGTGTAGATAGATTAGACATAGTGATATTATTTATTTCATTTTTTCTTAATAAGGTTGATTTAGTAGTTAACAGAACTGCCTTAAATTCTGTTTTATTTTTTTTAGACTATTTTATTAATTTTAACAAATAAACAACTTATTATAACACTGAAATATATATCAAATTAAACATATTGAATAAACAAATTAAATAAAAAAAACATAAAAAAGTCAACTATTTACAAAGGTGTCTTCTATTCTTCTATATGTCCAAAACTTTAAATGTTCCTGAAAGAGTCTTTGTTTCATTGGGTTTGTGATTGTTTAGCAGTTTTTAAAATTTCATCCAGATATTGTAATGACCAGTAACTTTTGTTGTTCATATCTTGGTTGTTAGAAGTTCTAAATGACAAACTTTGGTTGCAAAATCTGTGAATTCTTTCATTTCTGGGGTTAATTCATTTTTTCCAATTCTTGGTAATTATCTCCCTTGCAATCGATAAGATACTCCATAAAAGAGGATAATTAATGTTCTTTACACAATCAGGTGTCGGTGTGTTAAATAAAATTAATGATTTAGTCAGGATGAATTTATCGTTAAATAAGACCTGTAAAAAAACATTAATTTTATCCGAAAATAGTTTAATAACTTTACAATCAAAAAACATATGTTGTCAATTTGCTTTAATATTTGTCTTACATCTCCAACAATCTACTTTTTTCTGATACATTAATTCTATTATATGTGGAGTTATAAATGTTCTATGTATACATTTCCATGCAAACAATCTCCACTTTATAGAAAATGTAGCATATTTTGAGGATGGCAACATATTTTATGCCTTCATCACTTGGATACAAGTTATTTATAGCTTTAAAATATTCTAATAACTTTTATTGAAATATTCTGCTGTATTTTTAACTATTTTATATATTTTGGATAACAACCCCTTTCCCAAAACTTCTTGCCGTGTAAATATAATTAAAAAATCAACAAACTTTGGTATGTCATTTTTTATTGATGTTTGCATTAAACTAAACGCAAGATTCAATAAAGTCTGTGTAGGCTCCATGTAGAGCCTGCACAGAATATATCCATGTACATGGCCACAACTGTCCCTCGGCAGTGTGCCATGCATGTTAATTAGGGTGCATGCATAAGGGAGTCCAGAACAACATGGATATTGTATCTGTGTAAGACTGACAGCACACTCATATAACTTTTGGGCAATTAACCTTGACCAAAAAAGTTTACAAGATATTTTATTTCATTAAATTGAATTTATTTATTTATTTTTTACCTTTATGTGCTTGTTTGCGTGAGGTGCTGAGTTATTTAGCTTTGCTTAGTGCTGCACACTTATGCATTTGACATACACTAGACAGCTAAAATAGAAATCAGATGCATTTGTTGTCATTCTACAGGCACTTTCACAGATATATGAGTTCCCTTCACTATCCCAGTGGCTAGATAGGTTGAGTCATTACCTACAGTATAGTAGGTCCTGGGTTTGAGTCCTGCACAGTAATGCCTTTTGCATATACTGCTGTGAAACTGTGTCAGGTGACTGTAACATTGGTTTACTTTAAATTCAATAATTGCTAAATTTAGAAAATATGCGCATTGCTAAACTTCACTTAAACATGGGTTGTGTGACTTTGCACAATGCCAAGTGACTTGGAGCATTTTTGAAAGTTACAGTATGACATGCAATGTCTGGAATGCAGCCTATTTAAAGGGCAATAGGTAGGAATTTTACATTATTCCTTGGAGCCTGAACTTGACTGTGGGTATGGCTGCTGTTGTGAGGGAAGGTGTGCACCTTAGGGCACAATGGTGGGGAGTGCAGGAGTCTAGGGTTTTCATTGGACTCCTGGTAGACTGCTATGGACCCCAGCTGTTGCAAGGCAATTATCAAGGCTCAGAATGTAAGTCTGAGGCCTGGGATAGTTTGGCCAGGGACCTGACCAGTGCAACTGGTATCCCCAACACTGCTAAGCAATGTCATCACCATTATGATGCTCTATATAGAAGGAAGAGGGGAACCTTGGATACCTGGATCCATGAAGCACGGGATGGGAACATCCCATAGATATGGAAGTATGTTTTCTAGTAATTTATAAATATACAAGCTGAATCTGTGCAAAACTGGTATGCATAATGGTTTCCTTCTCTTACCACAGCTGCAGAAGAGAGAGCTTGCAACATCCAGTCCCTTGGCCAGGATGAGGCAAATGGGTGGTATATAAGAAAATCAATAAAGTAATAAATTAATGCATAACTTAATAATAAAATAAAGTAAATACAGATATTGCAGTCTTAACAGTCATGTATGAAATACTTGGGACACCTCAGTGTATGTGGACTTTCATTAATGTGTCAGTGCATATCTGAACTGGTAAACCAAGTTAAAGCAATTAAGCATACAGTACTGTGTAGCATAGCTTCCAACCATTAGTTAATGTTGTAGTATAACCATATTAAGTGTCAATGTTGTGGTCTACTCATTGTCTGAAATATGCTGCAGATTGCACTCAATAAATGAATAGGGTG
The DNA here is from genome assembly GCF_019279795.1 of Protopterus annectens. NCBI lineage: Eukaryota > Metazoa > Chordata > Ceratodontiformes > Protopteridae > Protopterus > Protopterus annectens. The sequence continues at coordinate 670,357,742 of NC_056750.1, read as the reverse complement.
AACGTGTAAGTTAACAGAAGTCTTAGACAGCTATCTATGTATGCAAATGCAAGATCTGAAACAACAAGAATCAATAAAGTGTAAAGAGACAGTGCTGTAATAATTTATTTTTTCAAATAAAATGTTCACCATTCCTGTAATCTCTGCTTGTGGGTTCTAATCCGAAACCAGCCAAATAAGAAATTGTGCAGTATTCAATACTGTTTTAGCATGTCATAAATAAATGTTGTGGAAAACCCAGATTAAGAGTCAATGCTTTGGTCTGCTCATTGTCTGAAATATACTGTAGCTTGCAGTCAATAAATGAAGAGGGCAAATGTGTAAGTTAACAGAAGTCCTACACAGCTATCCATGTGTGTAAATGCAAGATTTGAAACAACATGAATCAAGAAAGTGTAAAAGGAGACAGTGCTCCGATAATTTATTTTTACAAATAAAATGTTCAGTATTCCTGTAGTCACGGATTGTGGTTTCTAATCTCGCACCAGACAACAGAAACTGTGCACTTTTCAATACTATTTTAGAATGTCATAAATAAAACATAACCATGCTTACATGTGAAGTGCACACCCATAGACCTGTGCCATGACTGTCTAGCTGTCAAGTGTAATCAGTGTACATGAACATGCCTCTCAACTCTCACAATTTTTGCAGAATGTACTGAATATTGCCCCATATGTCTGGTCTGTTTGGTATATGATCTTGTCAGTCCTCTGATCTGCAGATATATGACATCACTTCAAATGCAATTTAATGGCAAATCTGTTATCAGAACACCTTGCCACTATTGTAAGAGCAGGCTATGTAAGGATGTTCTGTTGTTGTTCCTTTGTAACACCATTATGTATGGCTTGGCCCATAATGTCCCATGCTAAGAGGTTTACAGGTATGTACAATCATTCTTTTATTTCAACTTGATAAGTAACTTAGGAATGTAAAAAACTCTATATGTTATGTAACTTGTTATGCGAACCTTCGCAGCTTAACAATGTAAACATAATTTGTAACTTGTTATCTGGAGCTTTTCTACCTGGGCCTCTACTGAAAATGGACTCTTGAGTCCAGTGGACCACCCCGGTCACCAAACTGGAATAAATAAATAAAATATAATAAATAAATAATACATAGAACATCATATAAACAATATAAGCAACATTGAATGATTGATGTATGCAATATGATCTGTATTATAGTGTGTGTGTGTAAGGAACAGGGTAGTTTTTCAAATAATAAATGGCATAGCAGTCAGTGGCCTCACAAGTGAAATCTAACATAGCTAAAAGTATGTAGTTGTAGTATGTTTAGTTATATTATCTGTAAAGTTACTAATATTCTTCTTTTTTCTCTCACCCCACCCCTTCTCTTCTTTTATTTATTCAATCAATATATTTACTGTTATCATTCGATATTATCATATTATTTATTACCTCTTATGTTGGCCTTATGTATAATTTAATATTGCTTTGCTGTTAGAAAACTTTCATTTAAATTATTTATTGTTCTGTTCCTCATTATATTGTTTTCAATTTGTTTCCATTACTCATTATTGTTTTCTCTTATGTTATTAATTACATTTGTTTGGGTTATATTTATTTTTCCTTTATATTTGTATTTTATTTACTACAGTGCACAGTGCAACAAGGTAGGCCAGTTCCCAGTGATCCACCTACCTTGGCTCCCCCAACCAAGGTACCGGCGCCCAGCATATCTGGGCCACAGCCTGGTGCTACCCCCTCTGCTGGCTCTGCACTACCTGCTCCATCAGGTAGTTCCACCTCGCAAGCTGGGGGTGTGCCCCCCTCTGGTAGTGGAGGTGGAGGGGATACGTTCATCACCAGAGATCAACTGCCAGGCATCGTGCATAGGGTTGTACAGGAAACTGTTGGTGCATGCCTACACCATATGGAGAACATGCTGTTCATCCTGGAGGGGCATTCTGCCGGTGTTGACCACTGCCTCCACAGGAGCAGTGAAGGTGCAGTAATGACAGTCCCATGGATGAGGACATGACTCACACTGCTACCATGTCTGACGTCCATGGGACTAGGATCCCCCAACACCCTCCCCAACCAAGGTGTTCACCCCCTCTTGTGTCCCACATCAACCCTGTCTGCTGTTTTGTCTGTCTTGTCTGTCTGCAAATGTTTCTTCACCTTCCCAACTTGCCTTCCCCAAATATATTTTTGTCCCTTCTCCCACATTCCATTATTTCCTTAAAAAAGGCACCTGTCCCAAAAAATGTTATCATCACCCCTCTCTCTGGGGGTGACAGTGCAAAATCAGCTAAAAATATTTTCAAGTGCACAGTTGTTGCTGTGGAAGAAATGGATAGTTATGGTTCTTTCCTACACCCTTCCTTCACATACCTAACTGCCTTTCACTATGTTTTTCCCACTGCTTGCAACCCATTTCACCAATGTCCTATTTCCCCAATTTGTTTTCTTTAAAGAATTTTTGCATGATGCTGTGCTATGCTAAATGGCATTGTATTGGTACACGTATTTGAAAGCATAAAAATTACATTCAAAAAGTACACCTACATCCTACTTCAAACCCAATACCATTCCATTTGAACAAGAGTGCATCAACCTACCAAGCCACATAGTCAGTTCGTTAACACAGGTGTTTTAAGCAAAACATAGTAATTGTCATTTTCTCGTCATTATGTGTGTTTACATGATGTTGCACATCATGCAGCACTCTGCTAAAAAATTAATGGGAAAATAAGAATTTAACTGGGACCCTGATAGAGAAATCCATCACTATAAAGCCATACACATAATAATAGATTTAAGTGAGGTAAGTAACAGCAGGTAACTGTGCAATTATATGTACAACATGTAAAAACACACCTGCTATAACAGTGGCTCTGTAGTTCAATCTGTTACATGCTGTGAGAACATTAATTTTTGGTCCACATGGTCCTGGGTTCAAATACAGCTGTGTCTAGCATTTAAAATACATGTATGTGTACATCACCATTATAAATTGTGATATGTATGACTGCCTCATCAAATATGTATCCACCCAAGGCAGTACAGATGGAACATCTGCTGCTAAATAATGGAAATGAGAGGCCTACAGATAGGACCACATTTTAACTATTCCTATTACAACCATAGAAAGTGCATAGAATGCCACATCATGCATTAGCATGAATTCCCAGGGGGTTTTGAAGTATGTAATGAAAATGTGGCCCAGTAATATCAGACTGCAGCCCACAATGATTTGTTAGTGGCATTACAGACAACCACAGTTGCACAAGTAACATACATATATGGAGGTTGTTCTAGAAGCAAGAGTTGCCAGCACATACATTCCAGATGACTACCATGACATAACACATGACTTGGCATTTGTCCAACTGGTTGATATAATGGTTAATGTACTCCTTACTTTGTTCTGGGACACAGCAAGTATGTTGCCTTTTATTCTTTTAATATCACCTTTGGCTAACATACTTACCTTAAATGCATACCTTAATTTCCAGTAGGATGAGTTCCCTCAGTCTGGCTCTTGCTGTTCACCAAGGCTGCCACAGGTCCCAAAGTTACTCTTAAGTGTTGTTGTCCATCACATTCTTCAGCCTCTCTGTCTATGCCTATTGCCTGCAACAGCTGCAGCAGCTTCAGCCTGTAGCACACACATCTTTATGTAAAACGTAACTGCTACAAACATTCTCTCTGTGCTGATGTAGTAGTGTTACCAAAATAAATTCTACCCCAGCAGATGAGAAATTATTTAGAATCTACATTGAGCACTTATATCTTGTTGAGTAGTTGTATGGGATTGGCTGATTATACTGAAAATCAGCTGTGTAGGCTGCATGTAGCATTTCTGAACCACAGATTAGTTCAGAGGCAATCACCTGTTAATGAGAACCATCTTAAAAAGGCAAACTTCTAACTAGGGGAACCAGTGTGTATAACAATTAGTCTGAATGGTTAACTCATTGACATTACTTATATAGCAGTATCTTTCAACAGAGCAGTATTGTACTCCATCGGGTATATAACCATTTTGTTTCCAACATGATGCATATATTTGAATGTACTTAGGGAGACTAGGGATTACATCAGTAAGCCTTTGTTAGAACTTTACTGTTGACATGGCATTGATCTCCAGCCATGTTACACATACAGAGGCTGTAGAGTACAGCAACAGTATAATGCTGTGTGATAACTAGGCACACAGATCTCATGAATACTTTCTTTGATAGCAATTGTAAAAAATCATGCCAGTTTGGGATTCACACTTGTTCTGTAGGGATATGCACACACACACACACACACACACACACACACACACACACACACACACACACACACACACACACACACACACACACACACACACACACACACACACACACACACACACACACACACACCAAGTGGACCGGAGTGAGATAGGAACCCCTACCTATCCAGTTTTACAAACTACACAACAAAGTACTTAACAGATGTGCCATGGCTCAAGTCTGACATGAACATGGCTTTAGGTAATCTTATAGTAGATGACATCAAAAGGCCTTGTAGAGGACAAGAGTTTAGAGGCCTGCAGCACCTGCAAGGGCCAAAACAGCACAAAACCATGTCAGTTTGGAATTCACACTTGTGCCGTAGGGAGATGCATACACATACATGTACACACCAAGTGGGCTGGAGTGAGATTAGAACCCCTACCTGTCTAGTTTTACACACTACAGATCACAGTACTTAACACATATACCACAGCTTAAATCTGACATTAACTTGGTATTAGCTAATCTTATGGTAGATGACATCAGCAGGTCTTGTGGAAAACAAGAGTTTGGAGCCTTGCATCAACTGTAAGGGCCAAAAAGTATAAACCAATGCCAGTTTGGAAGTCAGTGTGGGATTCATACTTGCTCTTTGGGGAGATATACACACCAAGTTGGCTGGCATGACATTAGAACCCCTACCTATCTAGTCTTATGCACTACAGATCACAGTACTTTATGAACATGACACTACTCAAGTCTGCTTTGTAAATGACTGAAGGTGAAATAATCCTAGCGGACATAAACAAGCCCTGTGTTGAAGAGCTTGGAAGGCCTGCAGAGTCACATTGCTTCTTACTGTCATCCTCGGCTAGTAGCCTAGCAGTCAGAAAACTGTTTTGTAACCTAGCTATGTGACAACAGTACCCATTTTGGGCATATTTGTCTGTTTGCATTTAGATGGGCAAGCCTGTGGCAAAACTCAGTTAGCCCTGTCAATGAGTGAGCACACACCATGATACATTACACAACTTGTTTAGTTGTTAATGTATGTGTGGTGAAATCCAGTAGACACAGGGGGATGTAGTGAATGTGGGCGTTGTTGCTGCTACAGATACAAACATATGGCTTTACAATATATGTATATATTCATATAATGTGCCTTACATTTTCAAGGTTTCCACATGCTGTCTTAGGGAGATGTAGTATGACTCACCACTGTCCAGATATTTGCATCAAGTACACAGGTTTGACTCATATGGATGTGTGTTTCACACTAAATTGTGGTTTGCTGTCAAATGAGGGTATCATTTACACATGACATGTGAGAAGACTGTGAGAAATCTGAACTTTAGATGTCCCAATAGTCCTTCAAATGCAACACATTATTCTATGCAGTTTCACATTTATGTAAGTGCATTAGCTAATGTTGAACCCTTACATTTGGCCCTTTGTCCAACATTCTACATGTTATAGTGCAGGTTTACTCTCCATGATCTGAGTATGTAGGGCAATGCAGACATACACACACACACACATGTGTGTGTGTGTGTGTGTGTATATATATATATATATATATATATATATATATATATACATATATATATATATATATATATATATATATATGTGTGTGTATATATATATACACACACACACACACACACACACACACACACACACACACACACACACACACACACACACATATAGGCTTACTGTTCCATAAACTGACTCCAGTCTAGGCCAGCTGCACTCTAGGCCAGGATTATGTGTGTTACATGGTGTGACCATTGAGCCTGTCTCTGCACTGCTGCTCTTCATGGAAATTGGCTAAGACTTTTTAAATATGTATTAGACATGCGGCACAGCGAGCAAATGTGTAATTAATATGTGAAGAGGTTAATACTAGTATAGCACACACAGAGTCACAGTCAGTAAAACACTACTTATTACTACTTCACATGCAAAATATCTGGATATCTCAAGATTAGAACCCTGAACACCATCACACAAGCTAACTGCCTTAATCCTTTGAGCCATAGAAGCTGCTTGACATAAAAGGGATCATTCATCACACAATCACCTGCATAAATATGTACATTTCTATTCCTCAGTTACCTAACACATACAATGTAAGTTCAAATTGTACATTACTGTCCTGATACTGTGTGGCATACTAACTAGGTGAAATGCTCATATAGCATAGATGAGTTGCTATTATGACAATTACAATGGGACACTACTGTTTTGAGTGGTGGGGGGAACAAAAAACATGTTCTACTAAGATACACACTACTCTGTCTATCATTTAACCTCACTTTCTAACATGTCCATTGAATGATGTACCAGTAATCTGTTGCAGTAAGACTGCATGAATATTCCATGCATGAGGCCTACCGATTACAAATGGTGACATGATAGTGGAATGGGTGTCTGTAGTCCCATGTGGATGTAATTCCTGTCCAAATAGCCCACTATAGTTACCCGCATAATGTACCAGGGCCATAGCTACAGTGACATATAATTATTAATCCACTAAACTACTGTGTAGGTTATGGACTTACCTTGCAAATGTAGCAGTTGAAACAACTGTAGTTCAAGGCTGACTCTGTCTGATGCAAGCAGTTCATAGCCAATACATGGAGAGGTAAAGGATGTGTGAGCTGGTTGGTATCAATTTTAATATATGTGAATAGGAGTAAGGTGTTAGTCCCAAAGTCCCTAGGTTGTCAGTGAATGTGCAATGCATTGTCTGTTAGCCAAAGCCAGGGTGTACAGAGCATGCCTATGTCTGCTTACAGGGACATCAGCAGGGGGTTCCTTCTCGGAGTCGTCCTGTGACTGTGGCTGTGGTGACCTAGACACTGGTGGGGGGGCTGTGTATCCCTTCCCTTTGCTGATCCTGCTGCAGCTGTTTTTACAGGATCAGATTGTGTAGCATAGCACATACTGTAAACATCTGTGCACATGTGGCTGGAGTATACTGGAGGGCTCCACCAGCTATATTGAGACACCAGAGCTGTGACTTCAGAAGCCCAAACACATGCTCTATGATGTTCCTAGTTTGTGCATGTGATTCATTATTGCATTCTTCTGTGGGTGTATGTACATTTCTGATGGGTGTCATCATCCACAGTTCCAGGGCATAGCCAGCATCCCACAATAAATGGCCCTGTGGGATGTCTCCCCTAGCAAACATCTGGTTCAGCTGTGATGTGTGCCAGATATGGGTGTTGTGATAATTGCCAGGGTTGCCAGCACAAACATTCTTTATAATCCCCTGGGTATTGCACACTACTTGGTAGTTGCTGGAGTAGTATCCCTTGCGGTTAACATAGATTCTACCATGCTCACCAAGTGATGCCTTGATGTGTACATGAGTGCAATCTATGGCACCCAGTACTTCAGGGTAGTGTGCTACATGGCAGAAGTGTTGCAGATTGCTGACTCTCACCTCAGGTGAAAGGGGAAAAGTTATGTGCTCATTGGCATGTGGGAGCATAGCATCCAGGAATTGGTGGAGTATCCTGGATAAAGATGCCTGTGACACCCCTATCATGTTCCCAGTTGTTTTTTGAAAAGTACCTGTAGCTAGTTTCCTAAGGGTTACAGATACCTTAGTTTCCACTGAGATGGGTTCCCCTCTGTTAGCTCTGGCTCTGAGTTGAGAATGGCAGAGCTCACTGAGTTCTTGTAATATGTCAAAAAAAGACTTGCATCTGGAGCATTTCTCCCTGGGCCTCTGCTGAAAAGAGGCTCTGTCCTAGTCAGACTTTCTCGGTAAACAAATGTTAAATAAAAAAAATAAAAAATTGTTCCTGTCTACTCTGTAGCACTCTACAATCTCTAGCTCATGTAGCTCATGTTCTACCACCACAACGTCAAGGGGGATTGTAATCTAGAAGGAGTGGTTTATCAGGCCTCCTGCACCAAGTGCCTGCTTTTTACGTGGGCAAAACTGTGAATGCTTTGAAGACCAGGGTACCAAAAAACCTTCATGACCTCTGCTACCTAAAATGTTCTAGCCAGCTGGCACAACACGCTCTGGTCACTCCGGGTCACAACAGCTTCAAATTTCACATTTTGGACCACATACCAAAGACCCCGTTTAAGGGCGATTACAACTTGTTGCTGGAAAAGAGAGAACTCATCTGGCAGATTAGATTACAATCTAGACTCAAGCAAGGACTAAACTATGCAGAATCCATCATTCCAGTACTGAATCTATGGAAGTTACAACACTAACTTTGCCGAAAAACACCTTAACAACACAGGCAAGACCACCAGTTATTCACTTTGTGTTTGTGATTTTGCTGGTTTGGCTCTTTATACTGGTTATTTATACTTGTTTTTTACATGTTTTTACAATTTTGATTCACTGTTGTTTTACTGGATTGTTCATTTTACCCTGACATTTGTTTTAAACAATTTCTAGTTTTATTTTGGTTTTTGGATCTTTCACTTTGGCTAAATTGTTTTTGTAGTTTTATGTTTCTATTTTGTTATTTTGCTTTAAGTGTTTTCTTCAAATTGTTCCTGGTAGTTTTACCATTAGGATTCCATAGCCATCCTAAAGAAGATTTAGATGAAAAGCGTAGCCTAACCTCCCTCAAAATTATTTTTTAACTTGTTTTTAACATGATTTTTCAACATGAATTTTGCACATAGTTTTTTAACAAAATTATTCAGCAACAACATTCTATTAGAGTTTGGAGTCGACATGGTTCAAATCTCTTTTCCACACTAACTTTGGATTGAGTGATAGCTGAAGCATGTGATATCCTTAAGGAGTAATTTGCATATTTCCCATGATGCCTCAGTCACAAGAGGTTTTAGGTACTACACATTAGAGGTTCTAGCTTTACAAATTTTTTTTTTGTGTTTTTACCAAGTGGTTATCCTGTGTGACCTTTTTACTCACTTTATTAGTTTGTTAATTGGGATTTTTTGGTAGACACCAGAATGTTTATGAATATCAGTTTGGTAGACAACCCTGTATTTCTAATAGTCTAACATTCCTACTATGCTTTATGTAAGAATTCAGAAATATGCATGTCTGGAACTGCATGTTTGTGGCTCTAATAAACTAGAGGACTAATTCAGAGATTCAATGTATGTCTGCTTTGTCTCATCTGCCTTGTCTTCATCTACATGTTTATTTAGCCTGAGTTTGCCTGTATCATTGACCTGCCCACTCAAACACCAGGGCTAGAGGTTTTACTGAGATTTCTGTAACACTGGCAAATGTGACCACTGGCCCACTGAGGAACCACTGACTCATGAGACTATCTTGGCATCTGGGGGTTACAACTTTGTTTCCACTGTTTCCTCCTCAGGGCTGCGGTCTCACATTCCAGTAAGGTCGGCTTCCCCCTGGCAGCTTAGGCCTGACCCAACTGGATGCCACCACACACTCCTAGCACTAAAGGGGCCTCCCTAGCAAAATAGCTGCACTTTTTGAGACAAAAGATCTGTAACACTGTGGCTTCTCCATGGGTGCCCGCATTGCTGCCTCCACAGGGGTATTTCACTTAGCACATGTAGCTCCTGAAAGGTTACCCTGGCCTGAACACTCTTCTTCTCCTCAGCCTAATTGTCACCAGCAGCACTAACTTCAGCATCTAGCACATACAGTACAGATGTAGAATAGCTGCAGCAGCCCCTAGCATTATCTCAGTTAAAATTTCTAAGTCTCTACTATAATGGTTCAGAGTACTGAGGGAAAATCAGACTGTAGGCTGTATGCATACTTTATACAGTTGTGGTGTAGGTCCACTATGTGGGATTGACTAATTATGATGTAGTTCATGTGCTTAAGATATAACTGGTATGATTTAAAGGCCTTACTTTACTGTGAGATGCAGCACTATGCTCAGCATCATGCAGCATAGCTTATATAAAACTATATATTATTAATTGAATATATCCAGTTTTCATTCATAGCTGGCGAAGTCATGGCTGTCAAGTGGGTAGTCTGGTCAGGCGAGCAAGCTAAGCTACATCCAAACCATTTACAGCAAGCAGCATGCTACAAAACACATGCACTGAGCACAAAAAATCCTCAAAGTAACATGATGTCATCCACATCCAATGGGAGTAGAAACACCATGTAAGAACCTACATGATGTGGATATACGGACAGAGTTGCTCCCTTTAGTAATTCAACAAATCCAGGGCATTTACCACTCACTTGCATAGTATTCGTGCATACAGCCTGGAAACTACATTGTTCATAGCTGTGTAAGATGGGTAACAGCACGAATGCACCACTGTACAGACCTAATGCAAGGCCTTACGGTACATTTGTCTGAAGTACATTATAAGTGTTATTTTACAAATTTTATTTTTATGTTAAGCACTTTTGCACAATGCGTTGCATAGCACAAACATGAGGACATTATTAAAAAAAATATTCATTTCACATAATCCCTACTGTTTTCCAACATCCACAATGTATGTTTTGCACATTTATGTATGGAATTATGCCCATATTTGTGGACCTTTACATCCCCTTTCAGTGCAGACTCCTGTACATGGAAAATTTCTGTGTACACTACTGAGATGGACACAGAGTCTACACAGATGCATTGCATCTTGTTGGATCACTCCATCTGGCTAATTTGCATGAAATTTTGCTACTTAAGCCAAAATTTGCATTAACTCAGAAGTTTCCCTGTTTGTACGTGTTTGCATGCTGCTACACAGGGTTTACTGAATCTAATATTGTTCTTGCCTGTGTAGGCATCACGGTGCAATATGCACACAGAAAAAAAATTCATGGAGGCTTTACTGAATTCCCTTCCTATTATTTTTCTAGTGATTGCTTACACATTTGAGTATCTAACTACATCTCATTAATTAGATTAAATTTAGCAGTTATATAGTCAACAGTTTGTAAATTTTCCCCATCCATTAAATGGTACCAATATAACAAGTTATTCTCTTTAACCATATTTATTTTATATATAGTAAAAGAATATAGATTGTTTTGAGTATAGGTTATAGGGAATAATTTAAAAAATCCATGCCGTATACCATGGGTTTTTATAGTAGTGTAGTCAACATTAAAGAAACATAATAGTTAATTATAATGCTTCTGTTTTCTAATAAATAATATTTTAATATACAAAGAATATTATTTATAAGTATATCTTGCTGTGAGTGTGTTACCTGATTTATTTTCATACAAATGCTTTGTAATATTTCTTCCATTTAGCAATGCAAGTTTTATTCAGCCACAAAGAGATTGTTTTTATTATTGATTATAAAGAATATCGTTCTATATCCGGCATACCTATTCATCCCATTGACCAGTCTCTTGTATGATGATTGTATCCCAATCTAGGTTTGTTGGGATACCAAAGAAAATTAAGAATTAATGAGTTAACATCTTTATAATTTTTGGGAGGGGGGTTGTGAAACAGACTGTATTATATATATATTTTTTTGGCAAGGTAAAGATAACTTATTCCATTTATTAATAAGATTATTAATGGTTGCTACAATATTTTTATAGTTTCCTTCTATTGTATTCTTGATATTCTCTGTTATCATTATTCCTATATATATATATTTATATATATATATATATATATATATATATATATATATATATATGTGTGTGTGTGTGTGCATGTGTGTTTTTATATTCCACTATATATTTGGAAAATCTTTCTTCTATATCATTAGGACTAGTATTTATCAGTACAATTTTTGTTTTATTTTCATTAAGAGTAAGTCCAGATTTTTTTTCTGAAAAGGTTCCATTGCATTGAATATTGCTTTGAGAGAACTTTTATTATTATTATTTAAAGTCAGATCATAGGATCATAGGAAGTTACTAGGCTATTGGCTGTGAGACCCTTATAAGCCTAGCCAAGAGTTTAGCCCATGTTTAGACATGTCAGCCCCCAGAGCCCCTGTCCAGCAGGGACAGAGGTGGAATCTCAGGATTGTATTTTCTGTTTCCTATCCAAAAGAATATCATCAGCAAATAATAATATTTTAGATTTTAATTTATTATTTATCTGTATGACTTTAATATCTTTTCTCAATCTTATGTAATTTGCAAATGGTTCCATAATTCAGGTAAATAATAGTGGTAATAATGGGCAACCCTACTTAGTCCCTTTGGTAACTGATATTGAATCTAATAAATATGTACCTATTTTATGTATGTAAAGGAGTTCTCATAAAGTAGATTAATAAGTTCTGTGAAACAATTTCAGAAGTTATATTCCTGTAATACCATTAATAAATATTTCCAATCAACAGAGTCAGAAGCACTGTTTATGTCTAAACTCAGCAACGTTAAGTTATCATTTTTATTTACAAAGTCTGTTATGGTTAATATTCTTTTAATATTGTCATAAATGTTCCTTTTTTATAAATCCAGTTTGATTATTATTAATCATAAATGGCAGAATTTGTTGTTTTCTTATAGCATGAATCCATGAATATTTTATAATCAATATTAAAGAGTTAAATTAGCATATATGAGTAACACTCAGCCAGATTTGTATCGGCCTTTAGAATTGGAGAGATAAGTGTGTACTTCCATGATGGAGGAATCCTTTGTAAATCTTTTACTGTTTAAAAAAAACTTTATGTAAAATGTTTAAAGCTTCCTTAGGCTATAATTTATAAATTTCTGGTATTATACCATCATTACTCAGTGCTTTGTTGGGTTTTAATTTATTTATTTGATTTTTAAGGTCAGACATTAATATGGGTTTATCTATTAATTCCTTTTGAACTTCTGTCAATTTATTTTTAATATGTATGTTAATGAGATTTGTAATTAATTCCTGTAAATCTAGTGTTGGATTATATTGGTTGCTTTTACTAAAATGGGTTCTAAATAATTAAAAAAAATCATCAATTCAGTAACCTTTCTGTTATGTTTAATAAGCATTTTTGTTCTAGAGGCTAATGTTTGCATGCTTTTTGGATTTATAGAATAATTAATTAATTTAACCCTCTCTAAATTTATTGTAGTTTTATGATTTAAAACTTCCAACTATTTATTTCTCAATATGTTAATGTCTTCTATCTTGATGTCCTGTACTTTTTGATTAACCTGTTTTAGTTTATCAATTTTTCTTGTGTCTATTTCAAATCTTTATCCCATTGTTTTTTTGAAAGTGTACCAACCTATACTTTTACCATTTAAATATGCTTTTAGAGCATCCCATACATATATCTCAGATATGTCTTCTGTGTATTTAATTTCAATAAAGATTTGAATTTCTTTATTTAAAAATTCTTTAAAATATTTTAGATTAGTTACATAGATTGGTATTCTTTTAATTGAAATATTATTCTTAGTATTAAATGTAATTTCAAATGTTATGGCATGATCTGAGAGTTGACATGAAACTACTTTTATTTAATTTAATCTAGATATTAAGTTATTTGAAACATATACTCTATCATTTCTTGACTGAGTTCCATGTCTGTGTGAATACTGAATTTGGATCAGAAAAATTCATTAATATCTTTAATTTGAAATGTTTCTATGAAGTTTATAAATACTTTTGCTGAAGCTGAAATTCTTCATTTCCTAATAGTATTAATATCTTCATCTTTTAAAATACAGTTAAAATCCCCCTCCAATATGACACTACATTTTGAAAGTTGTATTATCTGCTCCAGTTGATGCTTAACTGTTTTGACACCTATACTAGGTATCCTGTACACATTAATCAGTGCATATATATATTTTTATTAATTTCTATAGTAACTGAACAAAACATTCCTTTGTCATCATTGTATGTATATAAAATTTTAGGTGTAGGTATAAAATTTCTCCATAATATCACTACCCCTCTTTTTTGACTATATTGGAAGCTACTTAAAACAGAATAATACTTAGGTTCATAGGTTCATAGGCTGGTACTAGGCTATCAGCCCTAGGGCCAATACAAGCCTAGCCATGACAATTTCCTAGCTAGTTCTTCCCTCACTGTTTACTTCTCTGGACCCCTGTCTAGCAGGGCAACTGACATGATCCTCGGGTTGAATTCCCTTTCTCCCATCCAATCGTCAAGGTTCCATTTGAAGAGAACCAAAGAGGTGCTCTGCTTCACATGTATGGGCAGCCTATTCCAGAGTCTGGGGAGTCTCTGGGTCAGGAACCTATCCGTCCACCATGTTTTGTTTATTGTGATGACAAGGTTTAGATACCTGGAGTGTGTGGCTCTGAGGGATTGGGATTTCTTTAAGTGTAGCATGCCCAACAGCTCTAGGTTTGACATGGCCTTGTATGTTAAGCAGAGATAGCCTCTGAGTAGACGATATGTGTCAGAGTATAGCTGGATTTTTTTAAGGAGGTCAGCATAGGGCATCTGCTTTAGGCCTGTGATTCTTTTAGTGAGGTATTTCTGCTGCCTTTCCAGTTGTTACAGATGTCTTGAGAGGTACATACCAAATGGGGTGTTGTATTCTATAATGGGACTAATGAGGGATGAGTACAGTGGAACAATGACCTCCTTTTTTCTGGATGAAAAGCCCTTAGTCATGAGGTGTGCCACATAGAAGGATTTTCTGACTGTTGTGGTGATGTGGTTATTGAAGGTGAGACCACTGTCCACCTGTGTCCCTAAGTCTCTTATCACACTTGTGGTGTTTAGTGTACTGCCACCTATGTGGTAATTCATGGGTACATGTTTTTTCCCAAAGGGGATAACTATACATTTCTTGGCACTGAGCTTGAGCCCATGGCTCTGACACCAAGCATCTGTTTCTGTAAGGCCCTTTTGTAGAGTATCCACATCATTTGGGGATTCAAAAATGGCTCCCAGTTTGCAGTCATCTGCAAACTTTGTTAGCCAGAATCCCTTAGTGTTGGCCTGTACTTCAGAGAAGTAGATGCAAAACAAGAGCGGTCTCAGGACTGAGCCCTGAGGTACTCCACTTGCCACTTGTCTGGAGCTGGATTTGGAGTTGGCTTCTTTTACAGTGTGGGTTCTATCAGTAAGCCAGTTGGCAACCCATCGAGTGACGTAGGGTATATATCTTCCTGTAATAAATGTGTTTCTTGTAAAAAAAAAATCTGCAAAGCAAATAAGTTTAGATATTTGATTAAACTACTTCTTTTGCAACCATTATTTAAACCATTAATATTAATAGAGATAAATTTCAAATGTGCCATAGTATAAATGTAATAAACAAAACATTAATGTCATTATAACTTCCAATTATAATATTATTAGCAAACAATTTATAGAAAACTTATACTGCTTATTACATCCTCTTCCACTTTTAATAATAAAGAGTATAGCAGACACCAAAAAAATTTTATATAAAAAATTAAACATATATGTTTCCTTCTTACCCATCATGGAGTCTAAAGCTCCTATCTTGCATAGTAAAACAATCCAAGTTACCCCACCCACCAACATAAATAGTTTCAATACCTCTCTGGTATTTTAGAAAAAAATTATTAACATTTTATATATTTTTTTAAGTGTGTCAAACAATAAAAATCAGAAAAGCCATAAATAGTTTAAATATATAATACTTGAGAATAAAAGCCATATAAATATTAAGAATAGTAATTCTTATCTTATTGACTTCTAAACTCATATAGTATAAATTGCAACATAAATGTAAACTTTTCAGATTTTTATTTCAAGAATATTATTCCATTTTCAACCATTCTAAAAGAACTTTATTACAATATAGAGTGAACTAATGATTTAAAGGCAGCCAAGATCTAGCTATCTGAATATTTAACAACAGGATGCTGCATTTTGAGTGAAGACATAATTAAGAAAATTTAGTGCTTTGTTAATACCAACAGCAACATCTCTGTGCAATTATCTTGGGTATCTGCCATGTATAATGAATGTAATGTTTTCTGGTTATGAAACTACAATATCATATAAAAAGTTGATATTAATTATTTATTTTATCCCTGCCACATTTCAGTTAATTACTACTTAAAAAGATAAGGAAAAAAAGCAGGAATATTAAGCATTGTTATTATTAGGCAGTTTTCATAAGTTGTTTTAGTTATTTACAATATTTAAACAAATAAAGACTAAAAAAACAGCCGATAAAAGTGATAAGTAATAAAATAAAAAAACAGCTTCACCCCAAAAAAGTGCACTTTACTGAAAAACAAATGCAACTGGTAAGCACTTTCATTCTAAAAATAACTTAATCAAACCAAGTTGCATATTAATTATATTATGTTTTTATAGAAAGAGTCACAAAAGAAAGTTTTAAATTATGATTCCAGGAGGGATGCAGAAGATGATTTAGACTGGAAACAGTACTGTTGCCAGGTGAGACTTAATGCCAGTGTCTATCTAGGGATTACTAACAAAGAAAATTTTAAAATTGTTTTAAAAAGGACAGGGTTAAATCATTGTAATTAGCATGTCATGTGACTTATATTTTAGGTATATATGAATTGTCTGTTTTAATATGCAACTTGGTCTGATGACGTTCTTGTTAGAATGAAAGTGTTTATTTCACATGTTCAAAAGTACTGTGCTTATCATGACAGCTGTGAACCTGTATATGTCAAAGTAATTAATTCATAATAAATTTGCCAATATATGTTTATTTTCCTGCAATTCTCATCTAGATAAAATATATAACATGAAATGAATGAAAGGCTTCGACCTTTTCTTCTCTCTCTCTCTCTTCCTCCCCCATTTTATCTAATAGTGAAAACAAAAAATGAAGAACATGTTTTGTATATTTAGTAAGAGTTATGTCACTTAGACACACACACACACACACACACACACACACACACACACACACACACACACACACACACACACACACACTAGGACTTTCCCATTAACTATCTCTCAAACACGAGCATGTATTCCTTCTTATGCTGGCACTCTTGCATACACACATATATACATCCATATTTACATACACACATATATTTATTTGTTAGTTTAATCTCTGATCTACATTATTATTATTTAAAAAATCATACCTAAGTTAGTAGAAATGCATAGAAAAAGGTATAGCTATTTTTTGACTAGCTTGTTCCTGACATATTTAACTTTCATTAAATGAAGTAGTTCACCCACTAATATGTGAGGGTGGCATGTAATACCCACAATGAATGAAATAACAGCATCAAAGAAATGCGGAAGTACAGACAGAAATACAAAATGTTGCTGTGCTGATAGGCAGAATTTCAGTGACCCAAGCTTTGGTCATCTAGAAGGAAAATATAGCAACACAAAAGAAACAATGTTCCTGTCACAGAAGTTAAAGAATATATGAAAATGAGATGTCAAATTGCTGGTAATAAAGTGTTTAGAACAACTTGTTTCTACATGTATATTGTCAAATCTACTATTGTTGACAGTATACGTCAGCATAAAATACAAATATTAATTTATCCTGGAGCAGTTAAAAAAGTAAATGAAAAGCACAGGCAAGAATATATGCTATGATTACACAATTGCTGGGTATGTAAAACACACATACACACACACAGACACACACACACACACACACACACACACACACACACACACACACACACACACACACACACACACACACACATCCTGTTACTTTGAATGAAATATTCTAATTATTCATTTCTTGAACTTTATTTACTGCCTTACAAACTATGCAAAGAAAAAAAAAACAGTCAAAATTGTTATAGAATTACTTTAATTTTTTCCCCCCACTTTTAATAAAATGGTACTGTGCCTTTAACTTAATAAGACTGCATTTAGCCATTGTGTGTATTGTCAGGTGCTGTGGTCATGCTAGAAGACAGCAATCAATAAAAAAAAAATATCTGTTCCATAGGTTCATAGGACGATACTAAGCTATTGGCCCAGATGCCCTTATAAGCCTAGCCAAGAATTTCTCGATGTTCTCACAAAGTCAGCACTTGTTTCCCCTGTCCAGCAGGGACACAGGTGGGATCCCAGGAGTGTATTTTCTGTTTCCCATCCAGTCGTCCAGGTTTCTCTTAATGAGGGATAGTGAGGTACTCTGCTTAACATGGAGAGGGAGTCTATTGTACAAATGGAGTCTTTGGGACACAAATCTATCCCGCTAACAAATTCTATTAATGTCACAGAGTTCAGCTACAGGTAGTCAAGTATTTTAGGAAGCCAGGATGTTAATAAATGTGTCATACTTTCACCTTCTATTTTCTCAGGCAAACTGAAGATACAAATTTTATTTCTCTGAGATCTGTTTTCCAAGTCATCTATTTTGATCAGCAGTATTGTATTCTGTTTCAATAAAAATTCTGTATTGTTTTCTTCTTCTGTTAATTTCTGTTCTATGCCATTTAATGCATCTTCTATCCTGGATATTTGTGATTTCTGCCGATTAAAAGACTTTAGTATTTAATCCATTTGTTTAGAACACTTTTCTTTAAAGTTGTCAAGGTCCTTGCCATTTGCCTAATTTCAGTGAAAGTTCTTGAATAAAGGTTAGGACAATCTGAAAGTCATTTTTCAAGGATGAGTCCTGAGAGCTTCTTTTTGTGTGACTCAGTCTGTATGATGAATGAAGACATTTCTTACTCAAAGGTTTGACAGGAAAATAATGGGTTATATAAAACATTTTTGGATGATATCCTTCAGAACAACTTGTAGTCGTAGATTTTAGTAAAAAAATTAAATAGGATAACTTAGAAATATAATTTTCTGTCAGAAATAGAATAAAATAGCAGAGCAAGAAAAAAATGCTGCTAGTCTGTCAGCGTCCTGCCCCCCCCCCCCATTTTATTTTAAATGCTAAATCTTATGAACAGGATGTTGAAATATTAAGTTAATTGTTTTTATTTTAAATTCTAATAACATTTAAAATAAAAAAAGTTTGTATTTCAAGGTAAATTCCTCTTAACGGGGATAGTTAAGAAGTCATAGCTTAATTACCAGTACACTAATCCACTGCTCTCAACATCATGTTTTCATTATCTCATAAGTAGATACCATTTCTATATATATTTAAATGCATACATTTCAGAAACACTGAAGATTTGATTTTACATGCTCATCCTCCATAATACCAAAAATAACTCAAATAATTTCTCTTTAAAAAAATCTGTTACTGACATACTAGATGACTATTACACATCTGTAGATAAGTCCCCCAAGTTAAAGTTTGTTAGGATTTGTTAGGATTTAATAAGTGTATACCTTTAAAATCATCTATGTTTGACATTAAAAGCTATAAGCTTTGTGAAAATTCTAGAAAAATCAGCAGTGAAGTTTTAGAAGCTTTTTATGAATTTTATTGCATATTTAAGAAACTCAACTGCAGTGGATGTAGCAGAGGAAGAAATAACTGAATTTCTACTTGAGATAATAGAAGTGATACATAGTATGACCAGCTTCTGACAGGGATAACCACTGGGGATGTTGTACCTTGTTGGATTATCTAGCTGGAAAAGGTGTATGTTATATTTATAGACTAGTTTTACTCCAGCTTCAAACCTGTGCTCCATGTACGGAACCTACAGACACAGTTCACTGGAATAGTAAACTAAAATAGGTCTGGTATTATACTGCACTTCAAGGGGGCAGGTTTAGACATCAGTGACAGCATTAGATGTGTAGCTTCAAACTGCAAAAAATGTGAGCAGTAGTCTGGCAAACACGCTGACCATCCTAACCCTTTACCTAGAAAACAGAGGTAATCCAGAGGGTCTATATTAAATCACCTAATGCTTAAAAAAGCGAACGGTGATTGATCGACCCTATGTAAGTGAAAGCTTACAACGTCGAAGTGTCAGAACAGCGATTTTTTTTCCAAGGGAAAAAAATTGCTCTTCCAATGAAAAAAACAAAAAAACAAAAATCAATTTCAAACATTACATTAAGTGAGGGGCGCATTCCCCCCACCCCCTACTTAAATATACCAACTCCAAGACTGCACTACAATGTCAAAAATGGCAAAGTACCGAAGCAGCTAAGCAAATTCTTTCCTAGGGAAAGCATTGGCTTAACAGCCACTTCGACATTTTGCTTTTTCAGCCTTTTCAGTTCGACCAGGGCGCATTCAAAAGAAAGTATCTTCGGTCTTCTAATATAGACCCAGTCCAGAAACTGAGTCACGTCTGGTATCCCACCTATGACCCAGAGTGTGACAAGACTAACAAGAAACAGAGTACAAAGGATTAGTTCGGATAAAAGCACTTTAGTCAGCAGATCTAGGAGAGTCTTTATCTGATACCCTCCCTATGCCAGGAATAGACATCTTCAGTGGCGGATCCAGGAATTTACAAAAGGGGGGGGCGCAGTCTGGTTAGTTGAGTACCAGGCTGGGGGTGGGAAATTGGGACACTGGGCTTTGCAGTTGTGGAAAGATCACCTTAAAAAGCTCTGACGTGTGAAAGACCACAATATACACTCAGTTACACATGATGTTGCTGTGGATTTGGTTCATAGGTGTTTCCTAGGCTAATGACCACAAGGGCGTTTTTAGGCCTAGCCATGCATCCCAAATCTCTAACAAGTTCAAATACCCTTGATAAGTGTAAGCATGACCCTGTGAGATGAACCATTTACAGGTTACCTGTGTCCATTTAAGACATAGGTGCCAAATCAGGGATGCATTTTCGTTTTCCCATCCAATTGTCCAAAGTGCACTTGAATTGGGTTAGGGAGGAACTCTGCTTCACATGAATGGGGAGCCTGTTCCACAGATTGGGTAGTCTCTGGGGTACATAGCTATCTCTCCAAAAGGTCCAATTTATATCACAGGCAAGGTTTAAGTCTTTAGAATGGGTAATTCTGGTGCTGTTTGTTTTACGGATATGCAAGAGGTCCATCAGAGTGGGGTCTTTCAGTGCCCTGTATGCTAGGCATAGATCTCCCCTCAAAAGCCTGTAGGAACAGAATACAGGGATACAGCCTTCAGGTGGTCTGCAAAAGATGTTTTAAATTACACCCTGTATTCTTTTAGTGAGGAACTTCTGTGGACGTTCCAATTGTTGGATATGCCTGGTTAGGTTCATACCAAAGGAGGCATTGTACTCTATGACAGGTCTGATGAAAGCCGAATACAGTGGGACAATGACTTCCTTGGACTTAGTGTCCATACCTTTGTTTATAAGTTGTGCAACATAGAATGATTTCCTCACCACTGTAAACACGTGATGCTCAAAGGCTAGATTACTGTCTCTGTGTGTAGACACGTGATGATCAAAGGCTAGATTACTATGTGTGTGTGTGTCTCTAAGTCCCTAACTACTGGGTCAACTCGAAGGGGTGTGTTTTCAATATTATAGTTACTAGGGATGGATGATTTCCCAAAGGATTCTATTATGCATTTCTTGGCTTTTAGTTTTAGTCGATGGCTCTGGCACCAGTTGTTTGTGTGAGCCCCTCCTAGAGAACTTTTGTGTCAGTGTGAGATTCAATGATAGCTCCTAATTTGCAATCGTCTGGAAATTTAGTCAGAGACCATTGACACTGTCCTCGACTTCTGAGAAGTAAATGCCAAAAAAGAGCGGTCCAAGGACTGATCCCTGAGGGACTCCATTTGTGACTGGCCTCTTTGTAGAGGTGGATTCCCCAGTTCTAACTTCTTGGGTCCTGTGAGCCAGTTGAATATCCACCAGATGACATGCGGGATTGTACCTAACCTCTTCCGTTTGTCAACAATGCACGAGACTGTATTTTGTCAAATGCCTTGACCAGGTCAAGGTAGGCAGTGTGAATGATTTTGCCCTCATCCATTGTTTTGGTGACCCTCTCAAAGAAGTCCACTAGGTTGAGTAGACATGATATGCCATTGACAGAACCAAATGGGGTTGGGTGTAGTGTCTGGAGGTTTACTATATCTCTATTGATCATCCCCATGATAATTCTTTACATGACTTTACATAAAAGACTAGTGAGACTTGTGGGTCTGTAGTTTCCCGGGTCTGTAGATGGCCCACCTTTGTGCAGAGGGATGATTGTTACCTTTCTGAAGCACTAAGCCTGTTTGGAGGCTACAGTTAAACAGTAATTCCAGAGGCCCTGATAGGTTATGTTTCATGCTATTTAGAAGGCATCCTGGAATATTGTCTGGGCCCATTGATGTAGTGTTCTTGGCCTTAGACAGAGCATTAAGGACCTGTTCCCTAGTGATAGTTGGGGGAGTTATATTTAATAATATTTCCTGAAGAAGGTTGAAGGGGAGAGAGGGGTAAATCTGGAGATGAATTTATCAGCCAGGAGGTTTGCTATATCTTCTGGCTCAGTATAGGTGGTTACATTTACAATGAGCTCTGCACACAATTGTGTATTGCCTTTGAGGTTGCGGACATAGATAAAGAATGTTATGTGGTTGTCCTTGGCCTGTGAGGACAAACTTACCTCAACTTTGGCTTTGGTAGACTTTATTTGTCCTCTGAGTTGTTTGTTTAGTTTGCAACAAAGTAAAAAACCAACGAACCCAAAGGCAATACCACAAGTAAAAAATAGCAGCAACCAGTCCTCAGCTCGAGCAGGGCCAAATACAATTCCACAGACACTTCTTGTAGCTTAAAACACTGGTTTATTTTTTCACAAAAATCCACAAAACGAATTCCTGGTTACAAAAATGAACTCCTGGTTAAGCGCTTTCATCTGAGGAACTCAGATTTCATCAGAACCAATAGTATCAGTATTAACTCCATTTTATATATACAAATTGGCGCCAAAAACATTATATGGAACATTCTTAAAGGTACATTTCCAGATAAAAAATAGGAACAAATGCTAGAACCTTATTCTATACTGAAATGTGACAATTGTAACTTCAAATACTTAAAACTCAACAAATAAAGACATATGTCATTGTGAAAACAATAAATATAAGTACTACATGTAATAAAAATATAATGAATATAAGAATAATATGTATAATAAATACTATTTATACTAAATTTATTTTATTTAAATATTTTATTAAAAAAGTTATTAAAAATTTTTTTATATATATTTTGGGGAATACATGAATGTATAGTAAAAATAGAAATAATGAGACTAAAGATAAAATATGAAGGGCCTATCTAGGGCTTACACCCGGTCCAGGCTTAAAAAAGGCTTAATACTAATAAAATCATTTAAGCCGGGTGTAGTGGTGGCATCGCAATATATCTGCCACTCACTTTCTTTGTATGCTAACCATGTTTTCCAGTTGCCACCATAAGATGTTTTTTCTACCTGGTCTATAATCATAAATCTGAAAGAATGGTCATCACCCTTCTCCAAAACATGTTTACTAAGTGCATTTTTTGTATCTTTTTTCCTAATTTTGTAAAGATGTTCATATATTCTAGTCTTGAATTTTCTCTCTGTCTTGCCTATATAATAGGCAGGACAGGTAGAACAAGTGGCAAGATACACGACCCTCTGACTGAGACAATTCCCAGCTATGCTCCTACACCTAGTTCTCATCAAATTGTCTAGAGTGACCACACATTCATCACTGATATTTTTACATTGCTTACAAGAACCACACTTTTTTGTAGCCTCTCTTTTCCTTTTTGTCCCACCATATGCACTAACTTCCAAAAGTTTTTTCAAATTTAGTGCAGTTTTGTAGACACAAACAGGGTTCTTGTCAATGTTTGCCAAGTTGTTGTCAGGAATATTCAATAATTCCCAATGCCTTTTAACAATTTCTTTTACCAAGTTGGTATATGGGCTGAACAAAATAATGCAAACTGTCCTGCTGATTTGGGTATTTTTCTTTGTATTTTCTACTAAAGCCTGACCTAACAATGGTTTATATTTCGTACCCCAATTTCCTTTGACATAGTTAGCCACATTTTGTACCATTCTTTTTGGATATTTTCTATCCAAAAACATCCTTGAAATATTATCTATTTCTCTTTCCATACTCTCCCTAGAGGAACTCATCCTCACTGCACGAATGAATTGGCCCTTAATCACATTTTTAAACACGTGTTGTGGATGGCAACTACCAAATTCTATATAATCATTTGAGAAGGTAGACTTTCTATATATTTGTGAAGCAAAACCATCTGAAGTGGTACTAATAAAAGTGTCTAAATATGATATACCAACTTTATCTCCCTTATATGTAAACTTTAGAAAATCGGTACTTGAATTTATATAATCCATAAAAAACCTAATGTCTTCTGGAGACCCCTTCCAGATAATGAACAAATCGTCCAAATACCTGGAATAAAGGGAGATATGTTTGAAAAACTGACAAGGGAATAAAAACCTGTTTTCCCATTCTAGCATGACCAAGTTGGCAAAAATGGGGGCACACGAGGCCCCCATGGCCACACCCCTGGTCTGCCTGAAGTATTCTCCCTCGTGGAGGATATAATTGTGGTCAAGAATAAGCCCCATCATATCCAAGATCAGGCTGATTCTATCCCAACTTAACCCTGAATAATTTTTCAAACTGGTTTCAAAAAATTCCAACCCTATGGAGGCAGGGATGCATGAAAACAAATCTTTCACATCTATGGTTAAAAATGTGAGATTTTTAGACCAAACCTCCGGTGTAATTCTACTCAAAAATTCCCAAGAATCTTTTACCATGTGGGGAACTTTTTTGTATATATGTTTGGTCCAGTGGTCAATAGTGACTCCCATATTGTAAGTCTTCGAATATGAACCAGAAATAATAGGTCTAAACGGTGGGGTATCTATACATTTATGTATCTTTGGAATTCCAAAGATACTAGCAAGCCTTGGGAACTCATTCCTCAAAAATTTATAAAGTTCGTCAGATATACGGTTGTCCAACAAATATTCTTCTAAAATTAAATCAATCCTGTGGTGTCCAATATTAATCTGATTTAATGAAATTTCTTCATAATTGTCTGAGGTGAACAAAATATCCTGAATTGCTTTATTGTAATTTTCAGAGTCAAAAATGACAATACCCCCTCCCTTATCTGGTTTCATTAATCTAATGTTCTTGTTGTTGACCACGTTTTGCAGACATTCTCTCTCCCCTCTAGTAAGATTGTCTTCAAAGGGGGCACCAGAATTGTTCTTAAAATTAATGTTCTTATTTAATCTATATATATCTCTGCACACCATTTTTTCAAATGTTCCAACTTGAGGGTGAGAATTAGGTATATATGTACTCTTTTTCTTAAGTCTCTCTTCCCTCTGATTTGTTCCTAAGTCAGAATCATTTTTAAATTGTATAGCCAAGTTAATTCTCCTGCAAAATAACTTGATTTCCTTAACTGTGTCTACTAACTTAAACTTCACGGATGGGATGAACTTCATTCCTTTACTGAATAACTTAAAAAATTAATTTGTAATAAAAAAATTAGTGTAATTATACACTTTAAAACCAGCAAAAGATAAGACTAAGGGGCCTTGGTTATTTGTAACTTCCATATTCGTAATTAATTGCCCCTTCGAACTATTGTTCATCCCTTGTGCTACTGTGTCTCTGTCCGTGTGACCCAATGAATGCAAAAATAGAGAATCATTGTTTGGTGAAGAAGTATCACATTCTAAAACTAAATCTTTGTCAGGAATACCATCCTTTTTCACCTTTGATACTTCCTCTGATATTGTTTGGGTGCTGGGTGATGTCTCCCCCCTTGAAAATTTGAATTTTCTTCTAACCTCTCCATACCATTATAAAAATTTGTACCTAAAATTTCTTGTCCATTGTTGACTTTCCTACCCTCTAAAGGACGTGGCCAAGTATATACTTTGTGTTCCCTATACAAGCTCATGTCCCTATCAATTTTCTTCAGTTTCCTGCTGTAAACAGATTTGGCTTCGTTTTCAGCATGTGAAAACTGCTTTTGGTATAAATCATGCCATTCATCAAATCTGGTGTTATTCACTATCTCATCATTCAAAGTTTCCACTTCATTTAATAAAAGAGAAATTTTCCCATCGTTATATTTGATCAATTTCTTAATAAAATAAAAACCAAACTCATCAAACATTTCATTAAAATCACACATGACATCTTCTTCATACTTTAAACCAAGAGGTAATTTAAAAAATCTAATCCCCTTTGGAACAATGCCTAAAGTTAGGCATTTGCCCAAATAGGCATTGTCAATTTTTGCACATTTCAACAAAATAAGTTTTTTGCCTAAGGCAACAATCTTGTCTTTAATATATTCAGAAGGGTATGCTTTCCTTTCCTTAAATGTGTTGTTGTTAGCCCCTTCAGAAAAATAATCACTTTCTTCATTCAAGAAGTCATTTAAAAAATCATTTCCACCATTATTTATACATTGCTTTTTAACATGTTTAGAATTATTTTTACAATTAGAACTCAAAGCACAGTCTCTTAATTCTGTACCTTGTTTTGTCACTAGTCCATTGGATGTAGTTGCAGCATACGATTTAGTTAACATTTTCCCTTTTGGTTTTGCGCCCAGTTTGTGAAATTCATCACGCTGCAATAAACTTAGGTCAAAAGTAAAGTCACCTGCTGGTGAAAGATTAATATCAACTTCCTTATTCTCCAAATCCAATCCTGTATTCGGCGTTCCTGCAGGGTGGCATGGACCTTGTCCGTTCGGAATTTCTTCGTCGCTGACAAAAATGTCCAAAGTATTTTCCCTCTGTGGAGAGTGTAAATCAATCACAGATTTACCTTTTAGGTTATCGGTAATTCCGCCAGACTGAATATTTTCAGTAAGCTTCCCCACCAACTCGAGGAGCCTACTAACGTCACTCTGCAGTGACGTCACTTCCGCCCGAAGCTCCGTGTACTCAGTCCTGCTCAATGAAGCAGAAGGGGAGCCGGTCTCTGCCATTCTTGCAACAAAGTAAAAAACCAACGAACCCAAAGGCAATACCACAAGTAAAAAATAGCAGCAACCAGTCCTCAGCTCGAGCAGGGCCAAATACAATTCCACAGACACTTCTTGTAGCTTAAAACACTGGTTTATTTTTTCACAAAAATCCACAAAACGAACTCCTGGTTACAAAAACGAACTCCTGGTTAAGCGCTTTCATCTGAGGAACTCAGATTTCATCAGAACCAATAGTATCAGTATTAACTCCATTTTATATATACAAATTGGCGCCAAAAACATTATATGGAACATTCTTAAAGGTACATTTCCAGATAAAAAATAGGAACAAATGCTAGAACCTTATTCTATACTGAAATGTGACAATTGTAACTTCAAATACTTAAAACTCAACAAATAAAGACATATGTCATTGTGAAAACAATAAATATAAGTACTACATGTAATAAAAATATAATGAATATAAGAATAATATGTATAATAAATACTATTTATACTAAATTTATTTTATTTAATTTTGTGAAAAAATAAACCAGTGTTTTAAGCTACAAGAAGTGTCTGTGGAATTGTATTTGGCCCTGCTCGAGCTGAGGACTGGTTGCTGCTATTTTTTACTTGTTTGTTTAGTTTGACAAGAGTGCTTTTATCCTACCGGGTGCTACACCTCTTAATCTTTGCCATGATTTACCTCCTCCTGTTATACAGCCTATTGATTTTGTGATTCCACCAGGTTGGCTTGTTTTTTGAGTTAGTTCTGTACTTCTTCCTGGTAGGTACAGCTGCCTCTGTGCAGCTATTAACCTGCTTTTACAGGGTTGCCGTGAACAGTTCTGCATAGGCAGAAGTGTTGTCAGGGTTTACGGTGGCTTGAAATCTTGCCAGGTTCTCACTTAATAACAGGAAGTTATCCTTAGAATAGTTCCTGAATATTCCCAGTTGAGCTGGGGGTCCACGTTTATTGTTACTTCAAAGGAGAGTATTTTGTAGTCTAACCTTACCAGGAAAGGCATTACAGTAGGGGGTGTGCAGCACTTTCCCATATTAGCGAAGACCAGATCCAGTATGGTTGCACCCCTGGTTGGTGTATTGACTATCTGGTTCAGGGAGCTTGTGTTACAAAATCCAGGAATCTTTGTACATGTTCATTTGGTGTCATATAGGATTCCCAGTTAATAGTGGGGTAATTACAGTCACCCATGAAAATGGTATTCGATTGGATGGTTAGCGTTTTTAATAAGTTTAAATACATGATATGGGTTTCCTGGGTCATGGAAGGGGACCTATAACTTGCAAGGAAGTGGTACTGGATTTTGTCAATGGTGATGTGAACATGGAGCATTTCACATGCATTGTCCTGTTTGACCAGTCTTGAAGTATATTTATTTTGGATGTAGATAGAGACACCTCAGCCTTTAGTCCCTGCCTGTGAAGTAGCTGGCCTAAATGTGTGGAAGACATTATAACCTTGCACTGTTGGTCTGCTCTCCATGTCTTTAAACCACGTCTCAATAGACTTTGTTCCAGTCAGCTACCCTGGACCCTCCCACCATTGGCTGTAACTGCCTTTAAATAACTGACCTGTTGAATGTAATGTATTAGAACAAGAACACTCATCCATCTACTTGCTTAACTGAATAAACTACTTGAAAGTCCAAGAAGGTGTCTCTATTCCTCCCACAGGGAGGGTATCAAATAAGAGTCCCCCAGATCTGCTAGCTAAAGTGATTTTTATCTGGACTAATCCTTTGGACTCTGTTTCTTGTTAATCCTCTCTCCACTGGGTCACAGGTGGGATACCAGACCTGACTTGAGCTTTCTGGATTACCTCTAGTCTCAGATGTCATTTAGTCACATTAATATATTTGCCTGACATGCTGCTAATGTTTCCATGTCTCCATGGTGGGTCAGATGTTAGTCTCAAATACATAATTAATGTACTTCTCTGCACACTTTTCTTAAAATAGCACATACTCTTATGCATCCTTATTTTCATTCGTTCATTTCACGTTAACTAGAAAGTCCCTCTGAGCTAGAGGCCCTTAAGCAAAGGACATTTGTAGTATAAGATTACACAGCAGAAGGCACACAGTTTCTGACCAAGTGATTATGTATAGGGCAGTTATTAAAGAAAGCTGCATTGCTACATGGGTATGCGTGGATACAATAATTTTCACTGAAGGACTAGTACAGAATTTGGAAGTTGGATTCCTTACACACATTGCAATTTTACTTTACTTGCTTTCTTATTTACTTCTACAATGATTACAGATATTGAAATAAAATAGCACAAACACTAATAGCCATTTGCAAACCAAACAACACAGTCTGACAGTGAAAACAGACAGCATGAGCAGAACTTCTCTGTCCTTGGAACCCACATCCATTGCAGTGGCATAAAACCACATTCAAAGAAAATGCAGTGGAGGATTAAGTTTACCTTTGGGCCGTTTTCAAACCAAAGGCTCCTTACACACATTTTTACAGCCATACATATATGGTTGTCTTCTTTGATTCACCATCCTGATTGTACTAAATTATATTCCTTGCATAATACAGCACACTTGTTAAAATGTGGTTTAAATCTGAAGTTTTGAACATTCTAGTAAGCAATGAAACAAAACATATGAACCAATAATGACAAAACTACCCACTTCAGAAATTTTCAACAATCAAAGGCCACTCAGACATCTGTCATTACAATCCACCAATATCAGTTAATAAGTACAATCTCTTCAGAAGTAAAATAAAAGAAGTTGCTACTGGCAAACAACTTTACACTTCAGTGTTTCATCTACATATACAGTTAGTTGCATATTGAAAACATACTTAACATGAGCAGCAGTAAATTTCTTTTCCCTTGAAATTCACAGTTCCATGAAAATGTACTGAAATTCACTCTTAATCCCTTGAAAATGCACTGAAACTCATTCCCTGAAAATGTATTGAAACTCAAACTCACAATTCTGTCAACATTTTGGTAGTTAGTTTAGAGGATTCAGGCTCTTGTTTCCTGTAACCAAGTTATAGGGTCAAGCCTGATCAAGTTAATTGACTAATCTGCCCCCCCCCCCCCCCCGACTAGGGCATTACATACCATATCTCCATACCTCTCATTCACTTAGTACAAGAAATGTGGACAAAGCTTAAAATAATGGAGATACTATGGCCCAAACATAGGAATAGATTTTTAAATATTGCTCGTTTTAACTTAGAAAGTTGCTAGAACAACAGGATTTGTGTTAATCATAGGACATCTCTCAGCCTAAGATTTGATAAAAAGGCCATGTTCACCTTTAGGACCCATTAATGTCATGGTCCTGTATATCCGCAGTGGTGGTACTGCGGTAGCGTTGTCACCTCACAATAAGATGCTGTCCGGTTCGATTCTCAGCTAGAGCGCCTTCTGCGTGGAGACATACGTGAATGGGCATACCTTTGTTGAAGGTTGTGCATCAAGGCTGGCAACTCGGCACGTAAAAATCAACTGCCAATTATTAGCGGACCAGAGTTCCGCTGTAGCAACCTAACCGAAAAGCCAAAAGACACAACAACAATGGCATGTTCCTGTATGGAGCATATTAAGGGAATGTCTAATGACTAAGATTTATTTATTGTCATTTGATTCTGTCAGTATGTGCTAGAATAAAAGATTGGTGAGCATGATAACTGAAAGCCATGCCATCTACCAAGCTAATGGGCTAGTTTTTTGTTTTCATGTGCTGTGAGGAAGCTATGCAACAGAGGGTAGGTGTTGAAATTACAAGAATTATAAGGGCAATCCTTAGAATAATAGAAGGTCAAGTGTTAATGTGAGTCAATGTCTATTAAGGCTGTGGTTTGTAATGACTTTATGGTACTTCTGTTCCCTTCAGTACTGGGGTTGCATTATTAGTTTATATAGGTTCCCATTCTGTTCAGTACCAAATTGCATGGTTTGTTTATATAAGCATCAAGGGTGTGGCACAGGGGTGGAGGAGAGGAGATCCTTTGCAAATTATGCTTAAAAGGTTTAAGACAACTTTCAGAATTTGCGGCTTTTTCCAAAATGTCTGGACTTGCTCAAATCAAGTCTCACAATTCTGACACAGAACCATGCAGACAAGTAAATTTGATGTAAAATGTGCCCTTGGAAATGATGCATTCATATCTACGTCCCCATAAATCTTCTTATACCATGAAAGGACAAGCTCCATGAATTTCATGTTTTACTTGAGGCTGAAATACTGGATAATAATTAATATAAATTCACAAGCAAGTAAGTGGTATGCGGTATATGGAAATGTGAACTCAAGACTGCATGCTATTAAAACTGAAATTATTTTGTTCATTTGACCATTATTGGTTCATATGTATAAACATATGAAAATCATTGCTTATGTACTAACAACCATAAATTAACTTCATCATGGTATTAATTAAAATATTAG
The DNA here is from genome assembly GCF_019279795.1 of Protopterus annectens. NCBI lineage: Eukaryota > Metazoa > Chordata > Ceratodontiformes > Protopteridae > Protopterus > Protopterus annectens. The sequence continues at coordinate 670,326,358 of NC_056750.1, read as the reverse complement.
CATGTCCAAGAATTTAATATTTCAAGATTTTAGTCTCTTAGTTTTCATATTTCACCTAAGAGACAAAAATAAACTGTGTTAATTCATGGTGTATTATATGCTTTTAGACTGGTTTGTCCATTCACATTCTTTAAACATAGTATTGTCAACCTGGTCTTGTTTTTAATAAAATACAGTCTGTGTCTAAATTGCCACAGTTTTGTTGGGGATTTTAATTTATTACGTAACAGGTAGAGGCACTTCTCCGGAGCCACAGTGGTGAGTTTAATACAGCATTTACCTTTCATGGAGGAGAAGTACATTTCCATACAGCTTGGCTAAGGCCTCACTGACCCGTGAATTAGGTAATGCAGTGGATCAAAGACTGTATGAAAGTGGGGAGGCAAATGGCAACAAATCAGTTATTTTCCTGGGGAAGCATGGTGCGAACTGAATTAATGTATTACTACAGCTTGCTGAATATTAAAGGAAGCTGACATACAAGCAAAATTTATAGCACATTCAGACATAAAAATCACTCAGAAAAGTATGTATACCCCATGATATCACAGTATGTGTAGCTAGGAGTAGTAAAGAAGAAATAGTAATTTAGGATCCTGGAAAAGTGAAGCCATCCTTCTGGCTTTCTCATTAACATTTAAATATCACAGAATAGTGCCTTTTTTAGGCAAGGCTCAGAAGATAAACCCACCTCCATAGACAATATAAGAAAAAAAAACTAAGGGTAATGCTGCTCAACGCCAGAAGTCTAAACCTCAAGATGCACGCACTTGAGGCTCTCCTCAGTATGGAGAATATCGATATCTGTGCAGTGACAGAGACATGTTTCAAGGCCCCAGAGAGCACCCCAGCACTACCAGATTATACCTCATACCATGCTTTTCGGCCTCACAAATCGGACCGAACCACAAAAGGAGGGGGGGTATCCATATTCATCAAAGATACCCATACCTCCAGGTTAGTGGAACTACACGAAGCATCGGAGACCATCCATGTACAGTTAACAGTGGGCAAAACTGCCTTTCAGTTCGTAGCCTGCTACAGAACACCCTTCCGAACTCAGGAACCCCACTTGGCCTTCCTGAGAACACTGGAGAATATGAAGGTCTCTCCAAACACAATAATATTGGGTGACATCAACTACCCGAACATCGACTGGGAAAACTACTCAAGCCCCAACCCCCTTGCCAAACGGTTCCTAGAATTTATAAACTCAAATGCTATGGAACAACTGGTCAACACTCCCACAAGAGGGGATAACATATTGGACCTGGTCATCACAAACATGGGGACTATATGTTCCACACCAGAGGTATGTCCCTCATTGGTAAGATCAGACCATAAATTAATCTCACTGGACATCCATATCCCATCCCCACCCCCAGCCAAGGAAATCACTGTGAAAAATTTCTCAAAAGCAAATTTCACACTTCTCATAACCGAGGTGGAATCCTTCAAAGCCACCGGACCAGTGGAAAATACTGCCCAAGCAGCAGAATCCTTTACAAATGCATTCTATGGACACCTACAGGAATGCATGGATCATGCTATCCCAAATAAAACCAAGACTCACTCCTCCAAAGGCAGGAGACCAGTCTGGTGGACCCCGGCCATAAATAAGCTATACAACAGAAGGAGGAAGCTGCTACATGATAGAGCAAAATCCCAAAAAGGGAAGGCATCTCTGATCAGTACTAGCAAGAAACTATGATCCCTCATAAAATTATCTAAGGCCAGCTTCGAAAGAAAAATTGCACAAGACTCTAAAGATAATCACAAGGCCTTCTTTAGTTATGTCAGGAATCTGGGAGGCAACTCCCAGATATGCTCTGAGTTAGTACAAAATGACAAAAAATACTCTGATGCCACAGACATTGCCAATATCCTGGCAGACAGGTTTAGTGCAAACTCCCCCCCTTCCCCCAAAAAGACCTAATGCCTATCCCAACAGAATGTAGCCTCCCTGACATCACAAATGCACAGGTGAGAGCTGCCCTCTCCAAAGCAAAAAACACAGCATCAATGGGACCAGATGGTGTCCCAGGCTGCGTCTTACACAAGCTCCAAGAAGAACTAAACCCTCACATAAAGTCACTGTTCAATCTCAGCCTTACTGCAGGATATGTACCCAAGGAATGGCATACAGCAACAGTGGTCCCGCTCCACAAAGGTGGTGCCACAACGGACCCAGGAAACTATCGCCCTATAAGCCTGACTAGTCTGGTCTGCAAAGCTATGGAGCATATCATCATGGAACTCATAAACAAGGGCATTGGTAACCTCCAGACACTGGATCCCACCCAATTCGGCTTTGTTAAGGGAGATCTTGTCTCTTGAACCTGGTTGACTTCTTTGAAACAGTTACCAAGGCCATAGATGAAGGGAAGGTAGTCCACACAGCCTACCTGGACCTCGCAAAAACCTTTGACACAATACCCCACTCGGGCATCATAAATAAGCTCACCAGCTTAAATATCAACCCCTATGTCACAAGATGGGTTGCAAACTGGCTCAGGGATAGAACCCACATGGTCAGTATTGCAGGTGCCATGTCAGACTCCAAACCAGTTACAAGTGGCATCCCACAAGGCTCAGTCCTGGGACCTCTCTTGTTACTTCTCTGGGGTACAGACGTATACGGGAGGACTTTGGCTGACCAAGTTCGCAGATAACTGCAAGCTGGGTGCCATAATCGACTCTCTGGCTGACACAAGCATCCTCCAAAAGGGTCTCACAGAGACAGATAACTGGTGCCAGAGCCATGGCCTTAAGCTAAATGCCAAAAAGTGCATAGTCATCCCCTTCGGGAAAAACAAAGTGCTCACAAATTACCACATAGGTGGTAATCCATTGAAGAAGTAATTAGGGATTTGGGGACCCAAGTAGATAGAAACCTCTTTTTTGACAATCACGTTTCCAGAGTGGTTAGAAAGACATTCTATATAGCCCACCTTATCATGAAATGTTTCACATCTAGGACAAGAGAGGTCATTGTGCCCCTCTACTCATCACTCATCAGGCCCATAATTGAATACAATACCCCATTTGGGATGTACCTTACCAGACACCTGCAGCAACTAGAGAGGCCCAAAAAGTACCTCACCAAGAGGATCAAGGGACTCAAACAGATGCCCTATGCAGTTCGGCTAAAGAAACTCCAGCTCTACTCAGTTGCTTACCACCTACTCAGAGGTGATCTATGCCTGACGTATAAAGCCATGTCCAACCCAGAATTAATGGACATGCTCCACCTCAGGAAATCCAAATCCCTTAGAGCTACATGCTCCAGGGACTTAAACCTCAGCATAGAAATAAATAGGACATGCTGGAGGGACAGATTCATATCCCAGAGGCTGCCCTCAGTCTGGAACAGAATCCAAGTCCATGTTAGGCAGAGACCCTCGCTGACCCTCTTCAAGAGAAATCTTGACGAGTGGATGGGAGATCGTAAGTTCACCCCTGGGATCTCTTCTGTGTCCCTGCTAGACAGGGGCACAGTAAACTACCCTTAAAAGGGCTATCTTCTGTGACCTACTCTACAGAGGCACAGTAAACCGATCTAAAAGGGTGGTGAAAGCCAAACACACTCTGGCTAGGCTTGTAAATGCCCCAGGGCAGATAGCCCAGTATAAACCTATGAACCTATGAACCTATATGAATGCTTTTTCTGAAAGAGGAGCTTAAAGATGGTTTCTGCAAAGGATGTTTCCTTTTCTGACTAGATTATGGTCACCATCAGAGATTTACTGTACCTGGTGAGAGGCAGGCAATACAAGTAAGTGAGAGATGTTTGCATAGTGCAGTAGATCAGAAAGGGATGACTTGAAAAAATGAGAAGTCATGACATGTAAATCTCCGGCAACCATACTCATGTAGGCACACACATTCACGCACGTACACACGCACACACACACACACACACACACACACACACACACACACACACACACACACACACACACACACACACACCACAGACAGGTATGTATGATTGCACATGTAAACACACTCACAGTCATCCCCCCAACACACACACATACACAACCCACAGAGAAATATGTATGCATGCATGTGTAAACACATATATACACAAGCACACACATACACACATATGAATGCACACATGCACACAGCCCACAAACATGCATGTATGCATGAACATGTAAACGCACACACAAGCACACACCACAGACACATGTATGTATGTATGCATGCATGTGTAAACACACACTCACAGACACCCCCCCACACACACACATACACATAACCCATAGACAAATATGTATGCTTGCATGTGTAAACATACATATACACAAGTACACACATACACACGAGTGCACACATGCATACAGCCCACAGACATGTATGCATGCATGAATGTGTAAACACACACATGCCCACACCCACCAACACACACACACACACACACACACACACACACACACACACACACACACACACACACACACACACACACTCAGCCATCAAATCAGCTTCAGTTTCCAGGCCATTTTATCAGTGCCTTAAGCAACAGTGCTATTATTTGTAACTGAGTGAATTATATGAGGGTCATTAAAGTCTGCAATATTATCCCATTTTGTCAAACTGCTTCCTCCTAGTGTCTTAACATTTAGTGTTTTGAAATTATCTTCATAAATTGTGCTTTGCCGATGCCAAATTCGTCAGTCAGTACTGAACTGTCAGTGTCATTCAGTTGCCTACCACTTGCAGGGGATGCCTAAACTGAATGCACTCAGTGACGCTCTCCATATCTATAGAGCTCTGTCTATTGCTTGCTGTTCTGTACTTGTTTATTCAACTCTTGCTTTAAGTAGCACATGCTTTTCATAGTTATACGGCCTATCCAATTTTGTTTTCAGGCATAGGGTTCCACCATAATGATACATGAAAATGAATTAATACTGAAACATAGGGTCTACTTCTTAAGCAAGAAAAACTCTTCACTTGCTAAATTCACAAAACAAAAGAGTTTTATGATGCCATAAATCAGCATTCAGCATTTAAAATCTTATCTAAAAAACTAAAGTAGCAGAACAAAATGCAGTATTGAAAACTTATATTCAATGAAAAAAGTAACACTTACGGAAGTTGCAAACTCCTCATGCCAGCAGTCCTTTGTATTTCCAGTGTGAATATATAAAAATTTATTATGAAGTTAGAAGGATACGGAGAAAAAACAAAACATCGCTAATTAATCGTCTCACTCAGGCTGCAGCAGGATATGCCGGAACGGATAGCTTAAATTCAGCGCCCAAGTGTTGAACATGTTCACTTCCGTGGTGGCGTGTGCGCGCATGGTTCTCCTTAAAGGAGAACACACCCCCGTGCAGAGTTAAGAATTTTTTTTAATATATTATTAAAATAGTGCAGACAATGCATTTTTTAATGGAGTTCCAAACAGCTTTAAAAATGCCTAAATCCGCCACTGATCTTGTTGAAGTTTCAAGTAGTTTATTTAGTTAAGTAGGTAAATGGATGAGTGTTATTGTTCTAGTACATTATAATTAACAGGTCAGCTATTTAAAGGCAGTTACAGACAATGGTGGGAGGGTCCAGGGGTGCCGAATGAAGGAAAATCTGAGAGATGGGAAAACAAGGAGAAAATCCCAAAGGTTAGAGGTTAGTCCCTTATTTGAATATTCCTGAAAGAACCAGCTCAGCAGCCTGTGGTAACACATTCTTAGTTAAAAGGTTTTTATTTTCATTTTTTACAAGCAAAACATGACAAAACACCGTGAGCTATCGCTATAGAACTAAATTTAAAAAAACACTTTCACCTAAGCTTCATCAGGTCCATTTAATAGAGTGGTTTACACTTAGATCATTAAAAATGCCTGCTTTTACAAGGCTATCACCAGTCTTTATTAGCCTGTTTAATAACACGTAATATCAGAGGCTCTGTCTGCCTTTGTGGGGCTCATATTCCTTGAAGTTTGTTGTCTCAGAGTGTGGTTTCAGTCTGGAGTCTTCACTATCAAGCTTCTGCCTGAGTCTAGGAGTTACTGAGGGCTCTTCTGTTTAGATTCATCCTCTCTTCAGGTTCCAGGTGGTAAAGCCAGGACTCTTCTTTTCAGATTCTTCCTCTCTTCAGGTTCCAAGTGTTGAAGTCAGTGCAAAAGAAAGCTAGACAGCTCTGTGTCTGGCTAGACAAAGGGCTGGAAACTAGGAAGAATCAGGTGGAAGGGCAGTTAACCAATCTGCTGAGAGACTGGGGGATGCCATGGTGCCCAGGATGGGGTTAGAGGATGTACGAGGCTGATGTAGGGGAACAAATTACATCATGCGGCAAGGACAGGATGGCAGTCAGAAGCTCAAACCAGATGTTTCAAAAGCAATACGTTGGATATGAGTGAGCACATGCTCAGAAATTATGAAAGGTGCCGGGAAGAATAAAATATGGTACAAGAAGCTCTTTCTCCATTTTATAGACATGACAGTATATAACTCCTTTCCAATCTTTCAAAAGAAAAAAGATAAATAGAGCCAATATAAATATATAACAAAACTTACATAAGAGATTCTGAAAACCTGTCATGATGAACACATCAATCTAATCTTTAGTGCTGATACAGATTTTCTCCATTTGCACTGACAGTTCACAGGTACATTATGACTGACTCATAAGTAACACACAATGCAACAAAAGAGTGTATGGCTACTCTGCTAGGGGGTCTTAGGGGTGTGTCAACAGAGATACAAATAGGATAAACAGGAACATATGAGGGAACCATTCAAAACATGCTACTTCTTCCTGGACTACAATGCTACCTGTGTACCGGAGCATGTTTAGGAAAGTTTTACACTAAAAAAAGTTCAGAAAATCAGACAAAGCAGAGTGTCCTCCTCCTCTGACTAAGGCATCTTATACATAAGCAGCAAATTCAGTTTTTCAGAGGACTTTATTGTTAGCCTGGCATTATGTTTGGGTTCCATTGGAGCAGTACATCCTCTAAACAAGAGACATGGTAAAACTAATATCAGTACTACATGTAAGCCAAGCTGTCAGTGTTTCAGAAGAGTTTTCTAAATTAAATATTTCACCAGACAAGGAAACCTTTCTTTTACAACAAACAGTATGTGGCCTAAATTCCACATAATGACAAAGACAATGGCCTGGCACATAAATCAGGAATGAGTTTAAGTAAATTTTTGAAAACAGAATGTCAGACCTGAGTGCACTTCTTATAATTATATAAAGTGGAAGAGACATATGGCTTCAGATGTAGGTACTAAATGAAGTGTTTCAAAGAACATTGGTGTCATACTGCATGATTATATTTGGTTTCACTGGGAGTGGCTTTATTACATATGCTCAAGAAGCTGGGTGAAACTAATGCTCAGAGCACGTTACACAAGTTATCATTATACCAGAAGTATTAAAAAATCATAAATACTTCACCAGAAGATTCAGTACTTTTATTAGTGTCAATCGGAGAATTCCTTAACTCTGCGTAGAGGCAAAGGCAATGTGCGGTCATGCAAATCAGTGGTGAGATGCAATGAAATCCTTGCAGGTAGAATGGCAGTCTTAAGTTCATATACCTGAGTGTCCTATTATAATTTCTTAAATTTTTTTCTTAGAAATTTCCATAAGACAACAGACATATGGCTGCAAACATAAGTACTAGATGCAGTATTTCAAAAGACTTTTGGTGATATTTTCAAAATCTTCTGATACCATTCCCCAAATATTTTAGTAGGAATTGTCATAAGATCCTAAATGCAGTGTTTCAGATGATCTTTGGTGGTACAGTCTGGCATTATGACCAGTATCCATTGGGGAAGTATATGAAATATTATTTAGAATTATGAGTGCTATCAGATGGCATCATATCAGCAGGAACAAAATCATAAATATTTCACCAGGAAAGGCAACATTTGTTATTCCTGCATATGGCATAATGCCTAAGCTACACATACTGGCAAAGGCAATGCACAGCTATGAAAATCTGAATTGTAATGCAGTGAAGGCCTTGTGGATAGAATGTCAGTTATGGGTGCATTTTACATTATTTATTTATTATTATTATTATTATTATTATTTTATTATTTTATTATTATTTTGACTGATAATATAAGGAGACAATAAGCATATCTAGACTGCCTTTTCAAGTTCATTTAACATTTTACTCACACGACATCCCTATCTTAGGCATTTTCTACTTGTTTCATGCTTCCTGTATTGTCTTCATTTTGGTTGTCCACTCCATGGGTCTGCAACCATCTTATTGAAGAAGTACTTTCAGGGATCAACAGAAAAGCTTATCCCTACAGTCCGCTGCCTGCCCCATCTTCTTCTAGTTCAGGATGACCTCTTCACATCTTCCTGACATGATCTTGTGCTTTAATATCATGTCACCCCATCTACTCTTGCCTTAAGTGAGAAGAGCTCTAGCTCCTGTAACATCTGGTCATGTATTTGCTCCTGCATGTCACAGATCTTTCTGTTAGCCTTCATCTGGCTTACTTTCTAAGCCTGATGTCCCTTCCCTTAAATTGCCTCCAGAGCTGCATGCACTAAATGACGTATATTCTGACCAAGGCCCCATAGAGTATAAACATTTTCTTTTTGCTTCTAGAATCTCTCCCTCTGAAGATACACCTCAGCATTCTGGTTACTGTTATGATGGCTATGTTCTTGGTGACACCGTTCAGATGAGATCAACACCTCATATATCTTCCCTTCTCTGTTGTTATAAGGTTTACTTTCCCAGGACTGAAATATGCCTCTATAAAGGTATATATCTCACCCTTTCCAGCATTCATGCCATTTATCTTCCCCAATATATATGCAACCTTTTATCCTTAAGGGAGTCCTTCTTCTGAGACCACCAAGAAAAGTTATTGCTCCTCCTTGGCACTCCATGGCACTTGCATTATGTATTGGAAAAGTTGATAGAGAGCCCTTTTAAACCTGCTGCCTCATTCCCCCTCAAATTTATATTTGTCTTTGTCATGTGATTTTTCAGAAGGTTTTTATAGTGAGCATGTCATTTGTTGTATTCATTTGTGAGTACTTCATAGTTTGGACAAAAGAGCTCAACTTACTGAAGATTTGGTTATTGGGATATTGGTTGTGATAATTTTTTGTGGTTATTAGTAAGATAAGATTCCCTGTCTATCCAGTATTTCATTTGCCTTTAAAATCCAAAAATTAGAAAATGTTACAAAACATTTATCCATCTATCCCACTGCCTGATCTCAGGATCTTCCACTGCCATCTGTAGTCTTAGTGACCATAATCACTCATCAGTATAGTTATCCTAAACGGACACAACTTCACTTAAACATGTTCTCAGTTCTCTTTATTCTATCTTCAGTGGAATTACATTCACTAAATCAACACAAATGTATCAGCTGTACAACCCATCAACTTCACAAATCAGCAATTAAAAATAACAAAACAGGACTGCGATAAAGGACCGGTGCTGATACATACTCAGGTAAATTAAAACAAAAAAGTACCAGACCAACACAGCTAGACAAAAAGAAATTTATTCTGAAAAAGTAAACGCTTTCATGGTAGTCCAAACCGCTTCATCAGACTCACTCTATAAACTACAAACTCTGCTTAAATAGTAGAACACAGTGAATACAGTCAGTTAAAAACAATTAATAATTAAAACTGTGCTGACTCTGCTTCTTAAAGAAACAAACCTTATAAATGCAATATGCCTATGCAGAATGAATCCCAAAAACATATGTGCATGTAAAAGTGGAAATGTGCCCTGAATATGTTAACAATAGCTATACTACTCTGCTTTTGTGACTTTTACCTTGGGTTTTAAACATATTTTCTGATATAATATTGCACTCTGTACTTGTATATAATTTAAATTCAACACCCCGTTTATTAATTCTGAGTTTTTCTTGCAACTCTGATTGAGTGTCTTGCCATACTGCAGCATGCTCATGTTCATTCTGTCACTCTATCAATTTATCTTTCTTTAAGAGTCTTTACAAATAACTGATTTTCTTGTTTGACTCAATAACATGCAATATTTTGTGCATTCTATTCTTTTCTTTTTCACGTCTTTGTAAAGGTATTTTTATCAGACTTTCTACAGAAGAGACTAAATTCTGAATGTTTCTTCCTGTCATGCTTATAGCCACATATAGCAGATAATGCTTGATGCTGCGCCATACTTTCTGTGCACCACATAGTTCTCTTTCTAGTCATGGTTGCTATAGCAATGCATTCTTTCTTTCTTTATGTATTTCTCATTTTAATTTTGTTTTCTTTACTTATCTCACATTCTGTCTTACACATCACCATTACCTCACTTAACTTTTTTAAAATATGTATTTATAGATTTACTCAGTTCACCAATATCCACAATTTTAGGTAAGGACTAGTTTTCTTCTTTAAAAGTCTACACCTTGCTTGATCATTTCTTATACCGCTTATCAATGAATTTCACAACGTAGTAAATCTGTAGTCTTTGACTTAATTCATTAGCTCTTAAATCATCTGTAGTTACTATGGGTTCTTGATTCATTTAAAGAGTAAATAATGAATAAATGTCACTTATTTTCTTTGCTCACAATAATTGCTGAATTGCTTAACATGTTACCTATGTTTTGCCTTTCTCATCTCCTTCATGAAAGGCAAAAAAGTGTTAAGCACTGTTAATACTTCTTCACCAGCAACATGCAGAAATGTAGCACACTGCATTCTGTTTGCATTGTGGAAAAAAAATGAATTTTTCGGCATACAATTTTGATATTTTGCTTAAACCTCCCTGTTATGCCATGGTTCTTGGTGGTTGCATTGAGTATATTCTTTTTTCCATGAAAAAAAAATACTCTAATGACTTTTTCTAAATTACACAAATGAAAAATGAGAGATTTACTCAGAAAGGATAAATTACAATTTGTAACAACATGTATTTATTTCTGTCTGTTCAGCATCTTGACAGTCACGTATAGATGCTATGTAACATTTATAATGTTTATCAGAATGCTCACAGGCACTGTGGACACATCACAAGCCTCTTTCGGATCTTAGCAGTAACTGGCAGCTAAGGAAGGAAAAGAAGACGAGACCTACTTCTATTAGCGGAAACGTCAGTCTGTTAAAGAGATGTTATCATATTTTACTACAGTAATCTCCAGTAATAACTTTAGTAATTTTAACTCCCTTTGCTATACAAGAATGCGATTCAATGAGAGTGCAAAGAAGAAATTACCTTAAAAACAATCAGAGAAGTTTCTAAAGAATCCAAAGTAAAGAAATTCAAATAAATTACTGCATCAAATAACTATGTGATGATACAGTGAAGATGTAACTAAATCTGATAAGGGGAGCACTTCCTATACATATGTCAGATGCACACAAAAATCCAAGCTAATACAAACAGATAAAGCAAGAATATGTGGTCTGCATGCCAAATGACTTGAGGACTGCAATGGTTATCCCTCTACATAAAGGTGGGGGGGAGCTTCCTTGGACTAGAAGAACTACAGACCTGTAGACTAACTAGTCTCATATGCAGGGTCATGGAAATTATTAGCATGGATCTAATAAAAAATTAAACTGGAAACCTACAAACATTTGGACCTTACCCACTTCAGTTTTATCAAAGACAGGTCATGCATACCTAACCTAGTGGATCTCTTTGAGAAAGTCACTAAAGCAATGTTTGAGGACAAAACAGTGAACACTGCTTACCATGACCTGGCAAAGGATTTGACCCAATATCTCACTCAGGCACTGTAGATAATCTTACAAAATTAGGCATAAGCCCATATGTCCCACAGTGGGTAGCCTGCTGGCTCATTGATGGGACACAAAAAGTTAGGATAGCAGAATCCACTTCCACAACGGGGCCAGTCACTAGTGGAGTCCCATAGGGATCAGTGCTAGGGTCTCTTCTTTTTGGCATCCACTTCTCTGAAGTCAAGACAAATGCTATAAGTCTTTGGCTGACCAAGATTGTAGATGACTGCAAACTAGGTGTGCTCACTGAATCCTCTAAAGACACAGATACCCTTCAAGAGAGCATGACACAGACAAATAAATGGTTCCAGAGCAATGGACTAAAATTCAATGTGAAAAAATGCATAATAGTACCCTTTGGAATGACACCCACCTCTGGAAATTACAACATTGGTAATATACACCCAAAAGTAGACACAGTGGTAATGGATTTGGGAACACATATTGACAGATTATCCCTTCTCTGAAATGGGGTTTCCATCCATGTGAAGCAAAGCTCATTCTTGGACCTATTCAAACATAACTTTCTTCATCACGTGTCTACTGTGGTGAGAAAAATCATTCTACACTGCACAACTTTAAAGTAAGGGCATAGGATCCAGGTCCAAGGAGGTCATTGTTCCTCTGCATTCTGCTCTCATCAGACCAGTCACTGAGTACAAGAAATCCTTCCACATGTACCTGACCATGCATTTAAAACAGCTAACCAAAGACCACAGAGGTTCTTCACAAAAACAATACAGGAAGTAAACAACAAGTCCTATACAGACCATCCCAGAGTCCTATCCCTGTACTTGGTCTCCTACAGATTGCTAAGCAGTGATCTATGCCTAACCTGCAAGGCATCCTCTGATCCCAGACTAATGATTTATTACACATACATAAAACAAATAGCATCAAAACAACCATTTTAAGGAACTAAACCTGTCTGTGACATAAACAGGAATGGTGAGAGACAGACATGTCTGAACGATTATCCCTTCTCTGAAAAAGGCTTTCCATCTATCCCTAGCCCTATTCAAACATAAATTGGGCAGTATGTGAGAAAACATAAATTTTCCCTTAGTTTGGCAGGTGTATTCCAAATGGATGGGGCAACCTTTTATCATTTGATGTGTACCAAGCTGTATCATATCCATAAATTCTTTGGGTATTGACAGATGTCAGTGATATTTTGCTAAATTTGGCAAGCTTGTCAAGACTTGTCTAGACTTAAAAGTGTTCTTGGGCCAATAGTCATGTGACCACCTATGAACCTATCAATGAGCTAAAGCAAAATAAAATGGAAAGCATACAAAATCACTATTTTATTGTTACTATGAACAGAATGCTCCTTATGCGTTGTCCAGGAGAGTGGATATGTTTATGCATACTGTATTATGCGTTGTCCAGGAGAGTGGATATGTTTATGCATACTGTATTTTTTGATGGGATAATGCACTATCCTCAGCTCCTGACAATGGCTGAATAAGCACTTTGTGAAAGCTGCACTGTTTCTGTCACTCTTACTCTTGAATACTTTGCAAGCATGGATGGCTAAAATAGGATTTCTGCTACTGCTGTTGATTTATAACAAATTTGTTCAGTGTGAATAACTACATGATAATGCGTAATGGTTATTTAATACCATTAGCACTGTAAAATACCTTTGGGGCTGGTAATAGAAGTGGAACAATTATCTCTTTTCCAAGGATATGTCTTTTTTGGCTTTCAGTTAAGCATTGGATGATTTGAGAGTTATATTTTATGGATTTATTTATATGTTTACTGGGGTAGATCACTGATCACAAAGTGACTAACTGCAGGCTCAGATCACAAAGTGGCTAACTGCAGCTCAGCTCACAAAATGACTAACTGCAGGCTCAGCTCACAAAGTGACTAACTGCAGGCTCAGCTCACAAAGTGACTAACTGCAGCTCAGCTCACAAAGTGACTAACTGCAGCTCAGCTCACAAAATGACTAACTGCAGGCTCAGCTCACAAAGTGACTAACTGCAGGCTCAGCTCACAAAGTGACTAACTGCAGGCTCAGCTCACAAAGTGACTAACTGCAGGCTCAGCTCACAAAGTGACTAACTGCAGGCTCAGCTCACAAAGTGACTAACTGCAGGCTCAGCTCACAAAGTGACTAACTGCAGGCTCAGCCCAGATTACTATCGACAATGGCATTATGACACTCATTAAGATAGTTATTATAAATATTTTTTATTAGAGTAAATGAAACACACATACATACAATCATTGGATACTAAATTGTATTTACATATTTACATAATGAGAGAGGCTAATAGGTTGATAATTGCATAACAGGTTGATAGGATGATGGTGGTTAGCAGAAGTTGAGAGTGGAAGGGAGGCAGAAGCAGAAGTAGGAGATGACGTTATACGTATAGTGCGGTATGCACTCTGTGCAGAGTGTGGAACAGAAAGTGTATAAATGGGAAACTATTGCATCAGTGATGGCCAACATGCCTATTGGTCAGGCAGTTTCATTCTGGTTGTTTTAATGGGTTATGCTTGAGTTAAGATCTGTGGAGAAAATAGTCAGAAACTTCCAGTAAGTCACTGGGGAGTGGCTGCCATAATTTTTGGGCAAGAGCTGAGAAGTTGAGACTGGAGGAACGCAATTTGAAATAAGGTATTGTAGAGATGGACCACCTCTGTTTTGGCATCTGAGGCTGTAACTACAAGTTTCATTGTGAGAGTGGAGGGGAGAGCGTGGTGGAACAATACGAACAGTAGGGAGCCCAGGAGAAGGTTTGCTCTAGTTTGAACTGGCAACACTTAGGTTTGGCTAGAGTGGCGTGGTGATGGTCATTCTAGGGAGAAATGGAGAAGAATCATCAGATTTTATTAGAAAAGGTCTGAAGATAAGTTAGGGTTTTGACAGATGAGAATGCAAACAGGGAGACTGTATTTGAGAAGGCCAAGAAGGATACCCTTATCTATAGATGCCTCTGGTAGTACGTCTTTCAATTCTTCGATAAGTAAAGTTGCACACTGACATAAGAAAGACAACAAAACAATCACTAATGTATCAATAATCTTATCATACCTTGGGAAATATCATTGTATGCCAGGGTAATCCTATGGGCTAGGCTTGTAAAGGCTCCAGGGCCATTAGCCTAGTACACACCTATGAACCTGTGTTTCACTTAGTTTTTAGTTGATGCATAGCTGGTCTTATTAGATTCTTGATTCATTTTCACTGCACATTGTTTGTAAAGTAAACAGCAGTTTCAGATCATAATCCATGGCTTTGCTTTAATGCTACTTTTTTAATAGCCTCTATAATTCATAGTTCTTTGATTGATTTTAAGAGTTCTGTGATTGACATTACAAATCTTGGACAGACTATGGCCTTGTAATAGTCTGATGGTTATGAATATGGGTACGTGGAGCAGTTGGAGATTTCTGATCATTTACAGTAGAGGAGGATAAAGGAATGGAAGGGAAGGCTATTTAGCTAAGAAATAAGATTGCACATCATATTTTTTCCTGACAGCTGCAAATTATTTGGCCATAGATCCTCATTTAAACTACTTTTGTTTTAAACAGAGCAGAGCAAAATCAATACTTCTGTTATTTAAGTTCATAGGTAAGTATTAGATGATCACTGTAAACCATTTTATAAGCCTACCCAATAACTAATATGCAAACATTACCTCCACCCTAAAGGAGAGAAAGATGATTTTCAGATGCATGAAAGGATCTTTATAAATTGGAGAATCTGAGACTGACTTTCCAATTATCTGAGTTTATCTTTAAGGTGGCAAGGGTGTTACTCAACTTGACATGTGGTGGAAATTTGTTACAGAGGTAGAGGATATGCTGTTATGATTATCTCATCAAAATACAAGAGCTTGAAAGAGTGAAGCAAAAATATTGATAGTTTTAGATTGGAACACAAGGTAATAAAAAAAAATGTATGCAGGGGGCATGTCTCCCCTCCAACCCCACCCCTTCTAATTAAATTTCCCAGCTCCAAGAGTGCGCAACAGTGGGGAAAGGTCAAATTCCCTGACCTTCTATTACTATGATGTCACATGCAGAGCAGCCAAGAAAACAGAAAAAAAGAATGTTCACACATTTGAGCATTTGATGTCATGCACTGCAGCTACCGGGATATGAATTTACCATGTTAAACTGTCTTATCAGGAGATGAAGGAATAGTTCCTTTAACCAGACATTTAAGGAGCTATTTGTTCTGTGAAGTGTAGGAGGACAAAGAGGGCTGGATCATTTATGGTTCAAAAAACTAAACACAGGCCTCCACAAGAATTCTAGAAGAGGGTAAACAGAGAGAGATGGCTGCCAGTCTGTCCTGATAACTAAGATTTGTGAGGCCACTGAACATTTTAGTCATGAATCTGATGCTCCCACAAATTCAGCAATATGCTTAGATGGCTCCTTAACTTAGATCACATTAATTAAGCTGACCTGCTTTCCATCGTACACACTACATTGAACTTCCATGTTAGCGACTCAGTAAAATAATGCAAAACAAACATTGAGAGAAAAATTGCAATCCATACAATTGCACTCCAAAGCATGAGCAGCTTTACAGCTGATATACATAACTACAGCAGCTGTAAACAAGTTGCTTGTTAGCACAGCAATGTTCTACACTGCCTTTGAAAGATGGGGTTGCTGGTATGAGCCTACCACTAGCAGTTATATTTTAGTAATACTACGTCCTCGAGACCCTGTTTGAAAACATGGTAGCACATTATTTAATTACTTTCTGAACTTATGTTTCCTGCCCAAACATAAGCTGCTTTCACCACTTACTTGTTTCTATGCCTTTGGGCTTCCTGCCAGCAAGACTACCTTATTGATTTATTTTTTTGTTGAGATATATATATATATATATATATATATATATATATATATATATATATATATATATATATATATATATATATATGTGTGTGTGTGTGTTTGTGTGTATATATTTTATATATATATATATATATATATATATATATATATGTATATATATACATACATACATACACACACACACACATATATATATATATATATATATATATATATATATATATATATATATATATATATATATATATATATATATATATATATACACACACATATATATATATATATATATATATATATATATATATATATATATATATACTCTGTCCCTCACACAGTCAAGGCTTTGGTACAGCCTTACCCAGGCCAATGGTGGTGCAACACTGTTTGTTTTTCATTATTTTACATTGCTGACACGGACATTCAACATACTCTGCATGATAGATGGCAGATGCACATTAACTACTTCAACTGAAATGCACTTACCATGTTTATACATGTCTATATTACCTGACTGAATGCTTAGGTTAGCGAATACCTAAACGTCGATCTGGTAATATCACAAAATTAAAACAGCGAACGGATGATTTAATGTAGGGAATGAATTCCCTCGGCCGCAAAAAAAAATAATTTTAAAGCAAAAACAAAAATTATAAACCAAAATAAAGTGGGGGGCTTCACCCCTCACATCCCCGATGTGGGCGGGCTGTGCCCCCAACACCACCCTTAACTAAATATACTAACTTTGAGATCGAACAACAATCCAAGACACTTGCTGAAGAAGATAAGCCCACTCCAAGTATTGTAGTTCCTTTTCTTTAATATGGCACAAGCAAAAATGATAAAAAATACAGAATATATATTGCAGTAGATGATAAAACAACTGTGAACACAAAGCGCTTTTTGTCCCACCTGGTGATGAGACTTCTTCAGGTAAAGGCATTGACTAAAAACAGTGCATTTAAATACAGTCTATGGTGCAAGCATGTTGTTAGTCAACCAATGGGTGAGGGCTAGTCCCAACACACTGATGATGCTATGAAGGTCCACACAATAAGTAATTACTTCCTTTAAGAGTTTCTTTCAAAACACCCTCTGGACTTATTAAAAGGCAAGTAAATATACACACTCTCTTGTCCAGTATTGTGACATAGTAAATGATACTCATAATATGTAAACATACAGTTATTAAAAATATTTAAATAATTAAAACTATTTAAATATTTGAGAACCTTTTAAAAATGCTGTTGTCAAAAATGTTTGAAAACATTTAAAATATATAAATGTGCATAAAATGCATATAACAGAATGGTGAAGTATAAAGAAGTAGTAAAATGTACTAATGCATAAAAATAAATGCATAAAAATGTTCTTATGTCTTATGCGGCAT